>NC_069504.1:1152686588-1152765782 GCF_027579735.1 Bombina bombina
GGACAGTGCTCTCTATCTAAATGTGTGATGGGGGATTTTGTGGCTTCCCCCCCTCTCCCCCTGGGAGGTGCCCCTGTGTGCATGTAACCTTAATAAAAAGCAGGCTGGGCATCCTCAGTCCTGAGTTCTTGTTTGACCCAACAATCGCAGCGTTGACTCGTTTTTGTGGGGCAGAAGGGTATCCTAGCGGTACTGCAGCTAAGGGAGATATTCTATATTTGCGAGACTCATTAGAATACTATGGAAAGCAGCTTCTCCCCCTCTTTGCAATAGGGATCCAGGCTACTAAAGCGGTCCATCTATCAGCGAGACTAAGGGTAACCGTAACACAGACCCTTTCCACATAGCAAACGGACTCTCCATAGAACCCCTGGCAGCCAAGATTAGGTTGAACCCCTTCTATATCAGGTCTCAAAATTCAAGACACGGAGCATAAAACTGGCTATGTACGCCGACGACTTACTCCTTACCCTCACCAATACCTCACACTCACTACCAGAAGTCCTAAAAGAAATGAAGCTATATGGTGATGTTTTGAACTTCCATTGAATCTCACCAAGTCGGAGCTCCTAAACATTAGTGAACCCCAAGAACATTTCAATACAATAGCTAAAGAATGCCCACTCTAGAATTGTACATAAAGAACTAACATATCTGGGAGTTATTGTTAAATCTACCTTAAATGACACAGTAGAAGCTAATTACCAAAAAATCAAAAATGATATAATCACGGATCTATCTGGTTGGAGGAAAAAACCTATCTCGTGGTTGGGTCGGATCCACTTGGGTTAAGATGAACATTCTACCAAGGATCCTTTACGTTCTTCAGACGGCTCCCACTGTCCCCTTCATCTTCACATTTACACCATATGCAGAGGGCAATGGAGGACTTTATTTGGCAGGGCACTAGACCTAGAAATAAATAAAAAGACTCTGTATAGACCACGCACTAGCAGGAGGCATAGGTCTACCTAATCTTACACTCATATAGTCTGGCAATAGCACTTCAGCGGATAGTGGAATGGAGTCAGAATCTGACACACAAAGCATGGGTAAAAATCGACACAGAAATAACACAGTGTCACAATGTAGGCTCCCTAGCCTGGCTCCCCTAGAAACACCGCCCCCCGCAAATACTATCCTACCCCTTGATACATGACACACTTCATAAGTGGGATAAGATCTCGGCCACACAGGCCCATATCTCCTCACCCATCTCACCTCTAACCCCAATCAGAGATAATCCAGACATAAACATTCTCCCCACCAGGGGTAAAGCTAAAACTGCCCTACCACTAAGCAGGCTTTCCCTACACGGGGTTACTATAAACAATAAGCTAAAAACACAACAGGAACTCAAGGACTGGGATGCAGACCTCTTCACTTCCTGGTTTCATTGCGCTCAAATATCTCACTATATTACGACTCATAGAAACAAGGCATCGATACTCAGACAACTCACACCCTTTGAGACCCTTTGCACACTACCCTCCCCGACAAAACATATCATCTCACGCCTGTACAATATGCTTGCAGGCATAGCGGGTTACAAAATCTCCCCCCCTTATGTGCAGGGTTGGCATGGGGAATTGGGACGAGAATATGACCCTAAGCAATGGAACACAGCTTTTAATATAACAAAAACCTGCTCAATCTCAGCCAGAACACAAGAGTCACAATATAAATTTTTGAGCAGATCGTACCTGACCCCACAACGAATTAAAAAAATATACCCCAACACAGCAGGGAGATGCTGGAGGGGATGTGGAGAGGAGGGGACTATGATCCACATTTGGTGGAGCTGCCCCAGACTGCAAAACTATTGGCGAGAGGTCTTTAAAGCAATTAATAAAAAACTAAACCTTTCCCTTCACCCGAGCCCCTCTCTTCTGCTATACCTTGATATCCCAAAATTCAAAAACTGGCCAGACAGATCTCTTTTCATTACAATGCTGAATGGAGCAAAGTCTCTGATACCTAAGAACTGGAAGTCAGAAAGAATTCCAAACCTCCCTGAATGGGGAACAATATGTTTCCAAGCAACTCCAGCTTGAAAGATACCACTACCTCAAAATAGGGAAACTGGAAACCCACGAACTGATGTGTCTGACGTGGAGGGATAACCCCCTCTAACTTCAAAACATAATAGATGGCATTCCTGGTGCCCCCTTGATGAAGCCATTGGAAAGTCGGAGACCAGGGAATGGTCTCCCCCCCTCATTCCTCCTCCCTACCAGATGACAACCAGTTTCCCTACTCCCCCCTTTCCTGTCAGCTGCCCTCTCTCCCCAACCCCCTCACCTACCATCCTTTTCCCTTTCCTCCCCTTCCCCCTTTTCCCTCCTCTCACAAAAATGGACCATTCCCTCTCTCCCTTCCCCCTCCTCCTCCCCCCCCCACCATCCTTCCCTTCCCCTCCTTTATTTTCCCTTCCTCTCCCCAAAACAGGTAACTCCGGACTGTGGACTGTATAAGTTAAGTTTTTCTCCCTCCATAGAAATAACTGTGGAGTTCTCAGATCAGAATATTTCTGCTTATTTTGTTAGAATGTATGAAAATGTTTAAAAACTATTGCAAAACAGTTATGAACAGCGCTTGCCTAAATGGAAAAGGGGAAAGATACCCCTATCACTATATATGAGAGGACAATTGTGAACTTTGAAGTATCTCACCGTTTAAAGGGACTCTAGAAACTATGGCTTCAAATAAAACTCTTGGTGGACTATTAACCTAGTGATACATTTTACTCTTGTCCTCAGATCACATTTTTTCTTTTCGTTTTTGGCATCTGTACTGTGTATTTCTACTTATTCAATAAAGATTTGAAATTTAAAAAAAAAAAAAAAATACTTCTAGCGGAGTTAACACGAGCGGGAGCATTAAAAAGCTTACTTCTAGAGGAGTTAACACTCGAGTGGGAGGGTTAAAAAGTTTACTTCTAGCAGAGTTAACACTCGAGCGGGAACGTTAAAAAGCTTACTTCTAGCAGAGTTAACACTCGAGCGGGAGCAATAAAAAGCTTACTTCTAGCAGAGTTGACACTCGAGCAGGAGCATAAAAACCTTACTTCTAGTAGAGTAAACACTCGAGTGGGAACGTTAAAAAGCTTACTTCTAGTAGAGTTAACACTCGAGTGGGAACGTTAAAAAGCTTACTTCTAGTAGAGTTAACACTCGAGCGGGAGAGATATAAAGCTTACTTCTAGCAGAGTTAACACTCGAGCGGAACGTTAAAAAGCTTACTTCTAGCAGAGTTAACACTCGAGCGGGAGCGTTAAAAAGCTTACTTCTAGCAGAGTTAACACTCGAGCGGGAGCGTTAAAAAGCTTACTTCTAGCAGAGTTGACACTCGAGCGGGAGTGTTAAAAAGCTTACTTCTAGCAGAGTTGACACTCGAGCGGGAGCGTTAAAAAGCTTACTTCTAGCGGAGTAAACACTCAAGCGGGAGCGATAAAAAGCTTACTTCTAGCAGAGTTAACATTTGAGCAGGAGCGTTAAAAAGCTTACTTCTAGCGGAGTTAACACTCGAGCGGGAGCGTTGAAAAGCTTACTTCTAGTGGAGTTAACACTCGAGCGGGAGCATTAAAAAGCTTACTTCTAGCGGAGTTAACATTTGAGCTGGAGCATTAAAAAGCTTACTTCTAGCAGAGTTAACACTTGAGTGGGAGCTTTAAATAACGCTCCACTTGTAATCTAGCCCTAAATGTTTTTTTTGGCATTTTTAATGTTTTAAAGTTTGAAATTTATTGTGAAAAGTGTCTGAAAAGGAATCTAATTAAATGGAATAGGGATATCGTATCGCCCATGTAAGCCTGGGTTAGTGTGTGTAAATGTGTACGGAAACTTCCTTGTAAATGGTTACTGGGAGCTTTATATTGAGTTGCAATGGCTTTGTATATCCCCATGAAACTTCACTGCTCCTGTCATGCCTCACTAAAAAAACATAAGATATATAGGACAGAGCGTGTATACACACACATTTATACAGTCCAACAAGCTTTTTGCCAACATAACAGGTGCTACAGGGACATAGAGATAGATTTAACAAGTGCTGGATAAACAAGGTCAGACATCTCTGAGCCTGTCCACTACACTGTCTGCATTTATCATTGCACAGGAAGCTGCTTATGCATTGCCGCTGCGCTCTAGCAGGGTCTATCAATCACCTCGGTCGGACAAGTTCACGGTAATTACAAGCCACTAGCTGAGAGTTGGCACATAGGTTAAGAAGCAGTTTGATGACCATTGCTTTTTAACTATCGACTGCAAGCTCACTCATCATTTGCTGCTTCTTAAATGTAGCCCATAATATGCAATTACCACAGCTCCATTAGTGGTAATTAGTGTAAAAAAATGTATTACATTTCCTATTGCCCTTTTTGATACGGAATATAATAAAACTGGCTAAAATTATTATTTTTACTTTATTTTTCAGGGACCGGGCACCTTTTATTTTCACTTCAGAGATGGACCATTTTATTACACAAGGAGGAAAATCCCCTCAGCGATCACAAGAGTTTGTGGAGCTTTGCTGTCGCGCTTACAATATCCTCCGGAAGCACAGCCATCTGCTCATTAATTTGCTGGAGCTGGTGAGTTCTATCTCCTTTGCTCAGCTGTCGGCTGAGGGAACCAATAGATTGTTTATAGGTTTATAAAATCATAATATAGAAGATCCAGGAAATCAGAAGTTACTGTAGTCACATCGGGAGAGACTGAGGGCAGGGGCGTTATTAATGGGTTAGAAATAGGTAAATGAGACTGTAAATCTCCTTAATGAAGTCATGAGGTTGCTGGAGGGTCTCTGGGCATCACTTCACCTAGATTTTCTATGGATTTGTTATTGCGCATTCCTGCAATTATTATTATCATTTTTTTGTATAGCGCCACAAAATTCACCCTCCTTCTTGGTACAAAGTTAGGGGTATACAATGACAAGGATTTGTGATAAGATACAAAAACAGACTGAACAAATCTAGTACAGGAGGAAGAGGACCCTGCTCCGAGAGCTTACAGTCTATATGGTGAGGGCGCAGAGACATAAGGTTTGGGGTAGCTTGTCACATGGATTGTAGTTGCAGCAGTCAGTCAGTCCAAAATTTATTTTTGTTATGATTAAAAACAGATGGTAAGCCTCTCAGAGTAGCTGAGTTTTCAAGGAACGTCTGAAGCTATACAAGGTTGGAGAAAGTCTTATGGATGGGTAGAGAGTTCTAGAGGACAGGAGCAGTGCGTGAGACGTCTCGGAAGTGTAAGAGGGACATAGACATAATAGGAGTGGAGAGACGTAGGTCAGAGGACGAATCAGGGAGTATTTGGGGATGAGAAAGGAAATATAGTTGGGAGTGAGGTTGTTGAGTGCTTTATATATTATGGTTAATACTTACAATTGTATTCTGGAGTGTATGGGGAACCATTGTAGAGATTGGCTGAGTGGAGCAGCTGATGTAGATTGGTGACTTAGGTAGATGAATCTAGCGGAAGCTTTCATTATAGATTGGAGGGGGGGAGGCGGTGATTTTAATGTGTTTCCAGTTTACTTTAGTGCATATGATACAGCGGACTGATTTCCACACTTAAATAAAAGAACATATGACTCTAATATAATATATTATGAACTGTATTTTGTGATATAAAATGTGTAAAAACAAAGTAAACAGCATCATTTGCTACCTACTGTCTAGTGCGATGAAGTGTTAGGTTTGTGACGTGTTGTGGATAATCTCAGTCTCACAACAAGCAGCTGGTTCAGTATCTGCCTTGTGTATATGTCACCTGCCTGAAGCAGAACAAGTGACCACAAGACATCTGCTGTGACAGTTGTGTAACTCTACCCAGCTACACCTTAGGTATTTATACCCTTGTTACAAACCTAAACAAGACCTGTTTATTGGCTGTTGAGGAATTAATATCTTGTTCTTAGCGTTGAGCAGCATTTTGTAGATAAAATCCATAAGGTTATCTGCTCAGACTAACGTTCTCATCACTGCACAAAATAAAATCTGTGATGCCCTCAGGGGACGTTATACTTCTAGAAACAGATAATTGATAATAGACTTTATCCAGCAAAAGGATCAATAGGAGCTTCCACAAATGACATCTAGAGACACAAGGAAGACTTGTATATAAGCTAATATGATCGTTTAATAGGCAGCACAGTACCTGGGTCTAGACTTGTGCACAACAAATATTCGGAAGATTTTTTTTTTTCAGAATGTTTGTCTGCTGCACTATTTAGAACAAAAACAAATACTGTATAATATGGGGACATTTACATTAATTGCCTTCCTAAGATAGGGAGAGTCCACGGCTTCATTCCTTACTGTTAGGAAATACAAAACTTGGCCACCAGGAGGAGGCAAAGACACCCCTGCCAATGGCTTAAATATCCCTCCCACTTCCTCATTACCTCAGTTATTCTTTGCCTTTCGTCATGTTAGGAGGTGGCAGAGAAGTGTCAGAAGATTCGTAGAGTCCTGAAAAAGGGTATCTGCCCTTCGAGATAGGACTGGAGTTTTAAGTAGTCATCAAAAAACAAAATTTATTCCAGTCTCCAAGTTGATAGAAAATGCCTTTATTCTTTCATGTAGGGTCCAGAGAGAAACATACGTTTCAGGCCTGCCTTAGGCCCTTAGTCATGTATACTTGATTATACACAGGTTTGTGACTTTTATACCTTCACCTGTTACCCATTCTCATGCGACATCTTGTGGATGTAAATCATATTGCATCCATTCTACTTTCTCAGATGATCCCATGAGAATAATATAACTATTATAGTTACATTAAAATGCATAAAACCCACACGTACAATTAAAAGAGGAGATTGTTGCACTAACAACAGAATCACTAGAAGCAAATGAAAAACAATATTTGTTTTGAAAATTGCACAAAATCATAGATAACCTTTCTTTTACAAGATATGACGAGTCCACGGATTTCATCCTTACTTATGGGATTACGCCTCCTGGTCAGCAGGAGGAGGCAAAGAGCACCACAGCAGAGCTGTATATATAGCTCCTCCCTTCCCTCCAACCCCAGTCATTCTCTTTGCCTGTGTTAGTGATAGGAAGAGGTAAAGTGAGGTGTTAGTTTAGATTCTTCAATCAAGAGTTTATTATTTTCAAATGGTGCCAGTGTATACTATTTTACTCAGGGTACAGCTATAGGGTCTGTGCAGATTACATTCGTCCTCTGTGACTCCCAAGGAGGGTTGCCCTGATGAATATGGTCTTAGCAAGTTTATCTAAGACTCAGTTTGTTCCCACAGATTCCTGGAGGAGATGAAGGAACTCTTGCAGTGTGGGACGAGTCATGTTGTTACTCAACATGGAGGTATGTGCAGTCTTTATTTTCTGTGACACTTGGTACCTCAGAAAGGACTGTCCCTCTCTATATGCTGACCTATGTCTGTGCCCTATTATATCTCAGAGCAGGATATGGCTGGGGGTAAACAGAGAAGACTGCTTGAGGCAGGGGTCATTAGGGATTAATGCAGTAGAAATTTACACTATTTTACCCCTTTTATGTGTGGGCTGACGCTGGGGGCTCTCGGAGTGGAGAACTCCGGATCACTTTTTCCAAATTTGACACTTTTGCCTCGTCCGAGGCTGTTTTTGGGAGAAAGGTTCTTCAAGCAGTGGTGCCTTCCGTTTAGGTTCCTGTCTTGTCCCTCGCTTTCATCCGTGTCCTATAGCTTTGGTATTGTATCCCATAAGTAAGGATGAAATCCGTGGACTCGTCATATCTTGTACAAGAAAAGGAAATTTATGCTTACCTGATAAATTTATTTATTTTACGATATGACGAGTCCATGGCCCACCCTGTCATTTCTAAGACAGGTCTTTATTTTTGTTAAACTTCAGTCACCTCTGCACCTTGGCTTTTCCTTTCTCTTCCTAACTTCGGTCGAATGACTGGAGTGGGAGGGAAGGGAGGAGCTATATATACAGCTCTGCTGTGGTGCTCTTTGCCTCCTCCTGCTGACCAGGGTGCGATATCCCATAAGTAAGGATGAAATCCGTGGACTCGTCATATTGTAAAATAAATAAATTTATCAGGTAAGCATAAATTTCCTTTTTTAGTGTATAAATTAAAGAAACAGACTCCTAATCATAGTCTTTGTTCATATCCTTGGGGGTAAGGACCTCTAGCTTAAAAATCCAGAACATCTCTTTAATTTTCAGAGGATCTCTATCCCTCCCTTTTAGGTCTATCTACTTGTTCTATAATTTGTAATCTCAACTGACTTATGTTATGACCCATAGAGAGAAAGTGAGAGGAAACTGGGGCATCTTTGTTATTACATCTAATATTAGATTTATGTTCCGTTATCCTCTCCCTTACCTCCCTACAGGTCTCACCTCTGTAAATAAGGCCACATGGACACTTAATTAGATAAATTGCAAAAGTGGCTTTGCATGTTAGATATTTATTCAAAACTTTTTTTTCCATTTATTGGATGATGAAAGTATTCCATACTGTTTTAAGCTACTACTGTTTTAAGTAGTCATGTCAACCTATCAGTGAGAGTATTGATGAAAGTTAGAGTCTGGAGATGCAGGGAATTTTTTTCTGCAAAACCATCCAGACTACTGCTAACAGCTCCTAAGCAATCAGTGTTGACGAGTTTCACTGCCTGCTTTCTCTCACTCAAGTCCATGTCAGGAGTGCTGCTATAAGACTGTCACACTTGGGAGGCTGTGTTCTGTTCCACACATAAAATGCTATAACAGGGCCACAGTGTGGCTCCTTTATACCTTGATAGGATCCAGGGTTAATATCCTCTGAAGGGGGTTTATTAAACAGTTGGGGTTAATTAATCAGTGTATTAATTATTTACATGCTGCTTTGTGTGATTTTTTTTTCCTGGGCTGAAAGACTGTGTGTTTTTGGCTGAAACAAACAGGTTTCACTTTTAAGTTTTACAGCTCCTATTCCTTGCTATATTTGTAATAACAGGGGAAGTACTGTCTTGCACTCCATGTGACCGGGTGTGGTCTATGTTAATTTCTTCCATTACGACTGAGACTTGAACCTGAGGAGAGTGTTTCCTCTGTTAACTGTCTGGGTCTAGGAGGTGGTGAGTGTCCCAGACATTTGGAGTATAAAGATGCAGTTTTCTATAATAAAAACATGTTTTTTTATTTGTGTCATTCTGTAGGTATAACTTGAGCTATGGAGGACTCTAACATGTTAGAAGGTACTCCCTCTGTACTAAATCATACCTGATTATATTGTGAGGTCGGGGTTTTCCCGGCCACTTAATTATGTTCCACATGCCTTAACACCATTATAAAGTCTAAGAAGGGAGACAAGCCTGCTAAGGCTCTTAGTCCCTCTGAGTCATCTACCTCTCAGGACTCGGCGTCCCATGAGATTACAACCCTTGCTACATTATCCACTCCACATGCAGTTCCCCATAGCACATCTAATCCTCCATCCGGAAGGGGCCTTCTTCCTGCGGACTTTGACGCGCAGTTATAAACGGTGGTGTCTGCGGCCCTCAGTGCATTACCTAGCTCTAACACATGTAAGAGAAAGGTTAAACATAGCTCTCCTGACCCGGATTCATCTAAATATTTATCGGATTTAGCTATTATGTCCCTGTTATCCAATGATGAGTTAACCTCTGTAGCTTCAGAGGGTGAACTTTCTGGGTCAGAGTCCTTAGCGTCAAAGCCTCCTAACTGTCCTTTAGATTTAAAATTGCGCACTTGCGTTTTTTATTAAAGAAGGTTCTGTCTATGGTAAAGGTTCTAGAGGCCTCGCTGCCAGAAGCCTATGATACCTAAATTAGACAGAGTTTACGAAGACTGGAAAGTTCCTTTGACTGTTCCTGTGCAGGTTAAGATTGGGAACATTATTAAGAATGAATGGGAAAGAATTGGTTCTTCCTTTTCCCCCTCGTTTACTTTTAAAAAGTTGTTCCCGGTCCCAGACTCTCAACTGGATTTGTGGGGCTCCATTCCTAAGGTGGATGGTGCTATCACTATGCTTGCTAAACATACTACTATACCTCTTGAGGATAGTTCTTCATTCAGAGGGCCGATGTATAAGAAAATGGAAACCTTTCTGAGAAGGATATTTTTACATATGGGATTTTTGTTTCAACCGTCATCTGCAGTTGCCGCGGTTGCCTGAGCAGCTACCTACTAGTGTAACTCTTTGTCAGAACTCATTGAGGTGGAGTCTCCCCTCGAGGATATTCAATACAGAATTAAAGCTCTGAGAATTGCTAATTCTTTTATCTGTGATGCTGACATGCAAATTATTCGCCTAAATGCAAAGGCCTCTGGCTTTGCGGTCCTAGCCTGCGGGCGCTCTGGTTGAAGTCTTGGTCTGCAGATATGACTTCTAAGTCCATACTCCTTTTTATTCTTCCCTTCAAGGGAAAGATTTTATTTGGTCCAGGCCTGGATTCCATTATTTCTATGGTTACCGAAGGCAAGGGTGCCTTCCTACCGCAAGATAAGAAGAACAAGTGTTTTTAATACTGGAATAAAGCATTTATCATTTTCAAAGGCTTCATTTTGGAACTTTTTTCATATCAATTCTAAGGGACGACAATCTTCCTAAGGGACGACAATCTTCTAATTTCCGTTCCTTTTGTTCTGACAAATCTCAAAGACAACAATCCTCCTCCAAGCCCAAGCAACCTAAGAGTACTTGGAAGCTGGCTCAGTCCTCGAATAAATCCAAGCAGAATAAACCCTGACGAAAACAAATTGGCATGAAGGGGCGCCCCCCCCACATGGTTCAAGGACGTACAGGATCTGTGGGATACAAGATAGGCTTCAAATCTTATCTGCCAAGGGGCAGATTCCTTCTCTCGAATCTATTTACCAGGCCAGAAAAGAAGGATGCCTTTCTAGGTTGCGTTCAGGATCTATCCTCCTTAGGAGTTGTTGTCCCAGTGCCTATCGAAGAAAGAGGTTTGGGGTTTATTCAAACCTTTTCATGGTTCCAACAAAGGAGGGAACTTTCTTGCCAATTCTGGACCTAAAGTGCTTAAACAAATTCCTCAGTGTTCCTTCCTTCAAAATGGAGACGTTAAGGACCATCCTTCTTTTAATTCAGGAAGGCCAGTTTATGACCACTATAGATCTGAAGGATGCTTACATTCATGTTCCAATCCACAGGGAACACTTTCAGTTCCTGAGGTTTGCATTCCTGGACCAGCACGTCCAGTTTATTGCCCTTCCATTTGGCCTAGCTACTACTCCAAGAATCTTTACAAAGGTTCTGGGGGCTCTTCTAGCCATTGCCAGGACACAGGGTATTGCAGTAGCCCCAAACTTGTATGACATTCTGGTGCAAGCACATCCTTTTGTCTTACGGAAGAATTCTTGGAGTTGCTTCTCAGTCTTTTTCGATCACATGGATGGAAGATAAACTTGGAAAAGAGTTCTCTTATCCCAAGTACCAGGGTGGAATTCCTGGGTACTATAATAGACTCCATATACATGAGGATATTTCTAACAGACCAGAGACATTGTAAGCTAACTACGGCATGTCTTGCCCTCCAGACCTCCTTGAGTCTCTCTGTGGTTCAGTGTATGGAGGTGATTGGTATCATGGTGTCCTGCATGGACATCATTCCTTTTGCCAGGTTCTGTTTCAGACCTTTACAACTGTGCATGCTGAGGCAGTGGATTGGCAATCATTCAGATCTGTCTCAAGAGATTGTACTAGACAGCCGGTAGAGAGAATCGCTCTCTTGGTGGTTCTGTCCAGATCATCTGTCCCGAGGGACATGCTTCTTAAGACCATCCTGGAAGATTGTGACTATAGATGCAAGCCTATCTGGATTGGAAGCTATTTGTGGTGCCAGGAAGGCACACGGGGTATGGACTCAGGAGGTGTCCTCCCTCCCGATCAATATTTTGGAACTACGGGCAATTTTCAAGGCCTTTAAGGCTTGGCCTCTTCTGGGTTCATCCCAGTTTAACAGATTCCAATCAGACAATATAACCTTGGTGGCTTACATCAACCATCAAGGGGGAACGAAGGAAGTATCTCAGATTCTGGAGTGGGAGGAGGCCCACAGCTGTTTGCTGTCAGTGATCCACATTCCGTGTGTGGACAACTGGGAGGCAGATTTTCTCAGCAGGCAAGCCTTCCATCCAGGGGAATGGTCTCTCCATCCGAGGTGTTTGCAGAGATATGCAGCAAGTGGGGGACGCCATAGATCACATGGCATCCCGTCTCAATACCAAGCTACTGTGACGATTGAGTAATGTATCTGGAATGACAATTATTAATTTCCAAATAAGAATCACAACTGCAGACTTAACAAGAAGCAACTTTAGAATGTACTGTCACTTTAAATCTCTATGAAACACATGAAAGGTAAATAAGTGTAGCTCACTAGGAATACCCTCAAAGTGAATCAGAATAGAGAATCAAAAGAGGATTGATTTTTTACAGTTATATATATTACTGCATAATAATGTAACACATGTGAGCCTTAATATCTCTAAGAATATTTTAAACACAGGTGCCAATTCTTAACACAGGTGTGTAAAAAGGGAAGAGTATTTACTGATATCAGATATAGTGTATTCATACTGAGATACTAGTATCAAATGAAGCAAAAATAGAAACAAAGTTCAATCAGCGCTTACCGGGGTTGAGACAGGAGCGGCGGTGCTGCAAACAGAGCCTGACAGGCTGGTGACGTCACCGAAGGTCAAATGGCAGAACACAGAAGATCCATTGGCGTTTTCAGGCACAAAAAGGCAGCAAGTAGGTAAGTGAAGAGTCCTTTGAAATCCACTTACACAGAGGACCAGAATAGTTACAGAAAGCTGGAAAGCAGTAAGGAAAAGAGCACTTTCTCTCTTCAAACGGCTTAGTACATCAGACTGGAAGCAGCAACAAACAGGCAATGCCAAGCAATGATTACTGGTGCTGACCGGCTTTTACGCAAATGGAAAAGGAGATAAGACTAATTATTAAAGGGAACGCAAGGTTTAGGTGAGTAAAACATGGAAACCCTGGGAGACATTACAGCTACTAAGGTACGGGTCAAGGTTGAGGGATTCCCAAGCGGATCTAATAGATGCACTAGCAGTGCCCTGGAGGTTCAAACTCATATCTTTTCCTCCATTACCACTTCTTCCTCGAGTGGTGGCCCGCATCAAGCAGGAGTGGTTATCAGTAACCTGATTGCTTCACCGTGGCTGCGAAGGACGTAGTTTGCAGATCTAGTGGCGATGTCCTCATCTCCTCTGTGGAAGTTACCTTGTTGCAGAGACCTGCTGATTTAAGGTCCTTTTGTTCATCAATATCTAGATTATCTGAGGCTGACTGCGTGGAGATTGAACGCTTAGTCTTAGTTAAGAGAGGTTTCTCTGAGAGTATCATTTATACTCTTATTCAAGCTCATAAACCATTTACTCTGCGTATCTACCACAAGGAGGACTTACTTATTCTGGTGTGAAGAGCGTGTTTTTTCCTGGCACAGAGTTAAGGTTGCCAAGATCTTATCTTTTCTCCAGGATGGGCTGGAGAAGGGTCATTCTGCTAGTTCCCTGAGGGGACAGATTTTGGCCATGTGAGTTTTATTGCACAAGAGACTGGCTGAGCTTCCAGACGTGCAGTCCTTTGTTAAGGCTCTGATTAGGATCAGACCTGTGTTTATATCTGGGGCTCCTCCTTTGAGCCTAAATCTTGTTCTTCAGGTTTTGCAACAGGTTTCATTTGAGCCTCTGAATTCCGTTGACATTAAATTGTTATCTTGGAAGGTTCTCTTTTTATTGGCTCTTGCCTCTGTGCACAGAGTTTCTGAGACCTCTGCTTTGCAATGTGATTTTTCATGCAGATAAGGCAGTTTTATGTACTAAATTAGGTTTTCTTCCTAAGGTTGTGTCAAATTGCAACATCAATCAGTAGATTGTGGTTCCTTCCTTGTGTCCTAATTCTTCTTCATCAAAGGAATTCTTACTTCACAATTTGGATGTGGTTCACGCCTTGAAGTTCTATCTTCAGGCTACTAAGGAGTTTAGACAATCTTCCTGTTTGCTTCTTGTCTATTCGGGGATGCGTAAGGGGCAGAAGGCTACTTTGACTTCCCTATTTTTTTGGTTAAGGAGTGTCATCCGGTTAGCTTACGAAACAGTGGGACATTGTCCTCCTGAGAGGATAATGGCTCATTCCACTAGAGCAGTGGCTTCCTCTTGGACCTTTAAGAAAGAGGCCTCTCTGGATCAGATTTGTAAGGTGGCTACCTGTTTCTCCTTACATACTTTTTCAAAATTTTACAGGTTTGATGTTTTTTCTTCGGCTGAAGCATATTTCGGGAGAAACGTTTTGCAGGATGTGGTGCCCTCACAATAGAGTCCGCCTCTTCCTTTTTGTTCCCTCCTGGTAATCATTCAATTTCCTCTGGAGCTTGGGTATAGTTTTCCCAACAGTAAGGAATGAAGCCATGGACTCTTCCTATTTTAGGAAGGAAAACATAATTTATGCTTACCACATAAATTCCTTTCCTTCCGGAGAGGGAGAGTCCACAGCCACCGCACAGTTTTTCTTGTCTATGCGCGGTCCACTATTATTTACTTTATCTTCTGGCGCCATTTATTTTTTTTTTTATTTTTTTTTTTTATTTTTTTTTATTTTTTTATTTTTTTTTATGATTGGTGTAAATATTTTTTTTTTTTTTTTTTTTTTTAATTTTATTTTTATTGAGGAAAAAGATAAATGTGTACAGGTCATGGAGCATAATTAAAACAGCAAACATTGATGTACAAAAATAATGATAGTCCTCATTTTTCAGCCCCTACTAACGGTGATATAGGCCGCTCTTGGGCCTTGTCTGGAATGTTAATAAAAGTCCAGGGGTTTAAGTTGAGCATGTAACTGATGAAAATAAGAAAAGATGATATGCATCTAAGATAGAATAATAAAACATAACAGTGCATATTTTTAGGTTATATAGGTACCTAAACTAAGAACCAGAACTGGTTTCTATAACTTAACATGTCTCACTCGGTAGTATACAAGTAAAGCAGATAAACATACATAGCCATTCTGCAAGAATGATTGCTCACTAAAATGCTATTCAGGAATACACAGTACTAGTTCACGCATGAAGTACAAGTAAAATTCTGTGAAAGCATATTGTAAAACATCTTTGTACCTTCTATATGCTGTGAGTTACATATGTTAGTCCTTCTACCTGTTGTTTTTAAAGTGATCCTAAAAGGAATAGGATGACTTGACAGGTCCTCCAAGTTGCTTACAGCCACCCTCACATGATCACATAGGGGAGAAGGAATATAGGGCTGGGTCATTAATGGTATTAAGATAACCTCTTTTGAATTGTGGTGCATGAAATCGCTATGGGGGAGATGTACACCCAGGAGGAGAAATTACATCAGGATAAGATATAACCATTGTTAGATAAAATCCTCCCTGAGTGTATGATATACTACGTCTGCATTTATATCACTGGAACATAATGGGACAATGACAGTAAGTTATAATAAAATAGCTCTTGGGTTATTAGATGTAGAACTTCTTCGTTTAACGGCACTTATTCCAATCTATTATAACATAAATATGCGCAGAGGGGAGAGAGAAAGTAAATACACGCTGCCTAAGACATACCACATTATATGTTCCAAACAGATTGATATATGTCGGAGCGGCTCAGTCCTTTCTAAAATGACTAACCTATTCCTATCTTCCTAGCGCTCACTAGTCTCTGTGAATCATATTGTCTCACCACCAGATGTCTAAGGATTAGGAAGGGACATTGTGCCAGCGGCGGGGCGAGATCTGAGTTCTCTGCGGAGACAACCGCATTAGTGAGATATTTCCAAGTAGCTGAAGCTGCGGCACCAGTATGAACTTCTGGACGTTTCACCAGCAGTTTCCGTAAGTAGATATCCTTTGCTGCAAGTCTGATGGGTGATATTAAGTATGCCATGATGTCCCTGTTGAAATCTAGCAGAGCTGGAAATGGGTGAGCTGCGCCGCCATCTTTATGAGACTGTGTGCCTTCTCCGTCTGCAGCCAGAGGCGGTGTCGACATCCCAACAAAGCTGCTCCCCCTGGTCAGACCAGGAGTGCTGTCTACTCTCTTTTTGTTAGCGTATGCCTCTGGGGTGTTTACCAGGTTGGTTAAGCTTGAGATTTTTGTTTCTATCAGCGATGACAGCTTTCTGGTGCAGTTGTTGATATCGGGCTGTGAGAAGAGGCTTGCTGCAGCTCCTTGACAGTGCTGTGTATTCGCACTCTTTGCTTTTACAAGTGTAACACTGTCCATGTATGTGAAGAGCTCTTTTTCTGTTGGCGTTCTGTCAATTAGGGTTTGGAATAAGGCCTCAATCCTGGCAAAATGGCGATCAAGCCTGTCTAGCATGTCGTTGCGCCACGAGGATGTGGCTAATCTCGCCATTGCCATTAACTGTGTAGATCTATAAGCTGATAGTGGTTGCGAGATGTACCTAAAGGAGAGGACCTGTTTAGATAAAGTAAGACAGTAAGGCAGGTATCTTCTGCCAGCACTGGTAACCCGGTATAACCGGGGGGGGTCGCCACCTATGTTCAGGCCGCTGCCTTAGGTCTTATGTCGCCGATTTGTAGCCCTGAAGTCATAAAAACAGCATGTCAAAATAGCCACCAGCTACTGCGGAGCTATTATTTGAAGAATAGATTAGGTGATTTTGCTGTTATTTCTCAGTAATCAGCGGATTAGAGAGGATCCTATGCAGAGCTCAAAGAAAGTGCGTCCATGCTGGTACGCTGTTCGGACACGCCCCCCTTCTGGCGCCATTTATATCCAAATGTTTCTCCTACTTTTCCTTGTTCCCTCAGTAGAATGACTGAGGTAATGAGGAAGTGGGAGGGATATTTAAGCCTTTAGCTGGGGTGTCTTTGCCTCCTCCTGGTGGCCTGGTGTTGTATTTCCCAACAGTAAGGAATAAAGCCATGGACTCTCCCTATCCAGAAGGAAAGGAATTTTTTAATGTTTTTCGTTAAACAAATGTAAATGTTAATTTGCTATAGGTGAAAAGTTCACCTGCAGTCTTATACTTACCTCTAGCATGCTAATCCTGACACATCTGGTCTAGTGAGCTAATCCTGACCCGCCTGTTGCACTGTGCTAAACCAGACTTGCCTGGTGTAGGATGATAATCCTGACTCATCTGGTCTAGCATGCTAATCTTGACCTGTCTGGTCTAGCACGCTAATCCTGACCCATCTTGTCTAGCGTGCTAATCCTGACCCGTCTGGTCTAGCACGCTTATCCTGACCCATCTGTTCTAGGGCGTTAATCCTGACCTGTCTGGTCTTGCAGGCTAATCCTGACTTGTCTGATCTAACACGCTTATCCTGACCCATCTGGTCTAGTGGACTAATCCTGACCCGTCTGGTCTAGCACGCTAATCCTGACCCGCCTGTTGCACCGTGCTAAACCAGACTTGCCTGGTGTAGGATGATAATCCTGACTCATCTGGTCTAGCATGCTAATCTTGACCTGTCTGGTCTAGCATGCTTATCCTGACCCATTTGGTCTAGTGGATTAATCCTGACCCGTCTGGTCTAGCACGCTTATCCTGACCCGTCTGTTCTAGGGCGTTAATCCTGACCCCTCTGGTCTAGCACACTAATCCTGACCCGTCTGGTCTAGCAGGCTAATCCTGACTTGTCTGATCTAGCGCACTAATCCTGACCCATCTGGTCTAGCTCATTAATCCTGACCCGTCTGGTCCAGCACGCTAATCCTGACACATCTGGTCTAACATGCTTATCCTGACCCATCTGGTCTAACGCGCTTATTCTGACCCATCTGGTCTAGCGTGCTATGCCTGACCCCTCTGGTCTAGCATTCTAATCCTGACCCATCTGTTCTAGGGCGTTAATCCTGACTCATTTGGTCTAGCAGGCTAATCTTGACCCCTCTGGTATAGCACGCTAATCCTGACCCATCTAGTCTAGCATGCTAATCCTGACCCGTCTTGTCTAGCGTGCTAATCCTGACTCGTCTGGTCTAGCAGGCTAATCCTGACTCGTCTGGTCTAGCAGACTAATCCTGTGCTTTCTGGTCTAGCGCACCAATCTTGACCCGTCTGTTCTAGTGCGCTAATCCTGACTCGTCTGGTGTAGCAGGCTAATCCTGACTTGTCTGGTCTAGCAAGCTAATCCTGACTCGTCTGGTCTAGCAGACTAATCCTGTCCCATCTGGTCTAGCGCACCAATCCTGACCCGTCTGGTCTAGTGCACTAATCCTGACCTGTCTGGTCTAGCAGGCTAATCCTGACTTGTCTGATCTAGCACGCTAATCCTGACCCTTTTGGTCTAGCGCACCAATCCTGACCCATCTGGTTTAGCGCACCAATCCTGACCCGCCTGGTCTAGCGCGCTAATCCTGACCCTGCTGGTCTAGCGCGCTAATCCTGACCCATCTGGTCTAGCGCGCTAATCCTGACCTGTCTGGTCTAGCGCACCAATCCTGACCGTCTGGTCTAGCGCGCTAATCCTGACCCGTCTGGTCTAGAGTGCTAATCCTGACCCTTCTGGTCTAATAAAATAATCCTGACTCATCTGGTCTAGCAGACTAATCCTGTCCCTTCTGGTCTAGCATGTACTAAATTAGGTTTTCTTCCTAAGGTTGTGTCAAATTGCAACATCAATGAGGAGATTGTGGTTCCTTCCTTGTGTCCTAATTCTTCTTCATCGAAGGAATGCTTACTTCACAATTTGGATGTGGTTCACGCCTTGAAGTTCTATCTTCAGGCTACTAAGGAGTTTAGACAATCTTCCTCTTTGCTTCTTGTCTATTCTGGGATGCGTAAGGAGCAGAAGGCTACTTCGACTTCCCTATCTTTTTGGTTAAGGAGTGTCATCCGGTTAGCTTACGAAACAGTGGGACATCGTCCTCCTGAGAGGATAACGGCTCATTCCACTAGAGCAGTGGCTTCCTCTTGGACCTTTAAGAATGAGGCTTCTCTGGATCAGATTTGTAAGGTGGCTACCTGTTTCTCCTTACATACTTTTTCAAAATTTTACAGGTTTGATGTTTTTGCTTCGGCTGAAGCAGATTTCAGGAGAAACGTTTTGCAGGATGTGGTGCCCTCACAATAGGATCCGCCTCTTCCTTTTTGTTCCCTCCTGGTAATCATTCAGTTTCCTCTGGAGCTTGGGTATAGTTTTCCCAACAGTAAGGAATGAAGCCGTGGACTCTCCCTATTTTAGGAAGGAAAACATAATTTATGCTTACCAGATAAATTCCTTTCCTTCCGGAGAGGGAGAGTCTACAGCCACCGCACAGTTTTTCTTGTCTATGGGCGGTCCACTATTATTTACTTTATCTTCTGGCACCATTTATACCCAAATGTTTCTCCTACTTTTCCTTGTTCCCTCGGCAGAATGACTGAGGTAATGAGGAAGTGGGAGGGATATTTAAGCCTTTGGCTGGGGTGTCTTTGCCTCCTCCTGGTGTTGTATTTACCAACAGTAAGGAATAAAGCCATGGACTCTCCCTATCCAGAAGGAAAGGAATTTATCTGGTAAGGATAAATTATGTTTTTCGTTAAACAAATGTAAATGTTAATTTGCTATAGGAGAAAAAGTTCACCTGCAGTCTTATACTTACCTCTAGCATGCTAATCCTGACACATCTGGTCTAGTGAGCTAATCCTGACCCGCCTTTTGCACGGTGCTAAGCCAGACTCGCCGGGTGTAGCATGATAATCCTGACTCATCTGGTCTAGCACGCTAATCCTGACCCATCTGGTCTAGCACGCTAATCCTGACCCATCTTGTCTAGCACGCTAATCCTGACCCATCTGGTCTAGCATGCTAATCCTGACCCGTCTGGTCTAGCATGCTTATCCTGACCCATCTGGTCTAGCGCACTAATCCTGACCCATCGGGTCTAGCACGCTTATCCTGACCCATCTTTTCTAGGGCGTTAATCCTGACCCCTCTGGTCTAGCACACTAATCCTGACCCGTCTGGTCTAGCAGGCTAATCCTGATTTGTCTGATCTAGCGTGCTAATCCTGACCCATCTGATCTAGCTCGTTAATCCTGACCCATCTGGTCCAGCATGCTAATCCTGACCCATCTGGTCTAGCATGCTTATCCTGACCCATCTGGTCTAGCGTGCTAATCCTGACCCCTCTGGTCTAGTGGGCTAATCCTGACCCATCTGTTCTAGGGCGTTAATCCTGACTCATTTGGTCTAGCAGGCTAATCTTGACCCCTCTGGTCTAGCACGCTAATCCTGACCCATCTAGTATAGCGCACCAATCCTGACCCGTCTGGTCTAGCACGCTAATCCAGACCCATCTGGTCTAGCAGGCTAATCCTGACTTGTCTGATCTAGCGCGCTAATGCTGACCGTTTTGGTCTAGTGCACCAATCCTGACCTGTCTGGTCTAGCGCACCAATCCTGACCCACCTGGTCTAGCACACCAATCCTGACCCGTCTGCTCTAGTGCGCTAATCCTGACCCTACTGATCTAGCACGCTAATCCAGACCCGTCTGGTCTAGCCCACTAATCCTGACCTGTCTGGTCTAGCGCACCAATCCTGACCGTCTGGTCTAGCAGACTAATCCTGTCCCGTCTGGTCTAGCGTGCCAATCCTGACCTGTCTGGTCTAGCGCGCTAATCCTGACTCGTCTGTCTAGCAGACTAATCCTGATCCGTCTTTTCTAGCGTGCAAATCCTGACCCGTCTGGTCTAGCGCGCTAATTCTGACTCGTCTGGTCTAGCAGGCTAATCCTGACTCGTCTGGTCTAGCAGACTAATCCTGTCCCATCTGGTCTAGTGCACCAATCCTGACCCGTCTGGTCTAGTGTGCCAATCCTGACACGTCTGGTCTAGCGCGCTAATCCTAACTCATCTGGTCTAGCAGGCTAATCCTGACTTGTCTGGTCTAGCAGACTAATCCTGTCCCGTCTGGTCTAGCGCACCAATCCTGACTCGTCTGGTCTAGCGCTCTAATCCTGACTCGTCTGGTCTAGCAGGCTAATGCTGACTCGTCTGGTCTATCAGACTAATCCTGTCCCATCTGGTCTAGTGCACCAATCCTGACCCGTCTGGTCTAGCGTGCCAATCCTGACACGTCTGGTCTAGCGCGCTAATCCTAACTCATCTGGTCTAGCAGGCTAACCCTGACTTGTCTGGTCTAGCAGACTAATCCTGTCCGGTCTGGTCTAGCGTACCAATCCTGACCCATCTGGTCTAGCAGGCTAATCCTGACTTGTCTGATCTAGTGCGCTAATCCTGACCCTTTTGGTCTAGCGCACCAATCCTGACTTGTCTGGTCTAACGCGCTAATCCTGACTCGTCTGGTCTAGCAGACTAATCCTGTCCCATCTGGTCTAGTGCACCAATCCTGACCCTTTTGGTCTAGCGCACCAATCCTGACCTGTCTGGTCTATCACACCAATCCTTACCCGTCTGGTCTAGCACACCAATCCTGACCCCTCTGGTCTAGCGCGCTAATCCTGACCCTCTGGTCTAGCGCGCTAATCCTGACCCATCTGGTCTAGCCCGCTAATCCTGACCTGTCTGGTCTAGCGCACCAATCCTGACCATTTGGTCTAGCGCGCTAATCCTGACCCGTCTGGTCTAGCAAGCTAATCCTGACTCGTCTGGTCTAGCAGACTAATCCTGTCCCGTCTGGTCTAACGTGCCAATCCTGACCCATCTTGTCTAGCGTGCCAATCCTGACTCGTCTGGTCTAGCATGCCAATCCTGACCCATCTGGTCTAGCGCGCTAATCCTGACTCGTCTGGTCTAGCAGACTAATCCTGTCCCATCTGGTCTAGTGCCCCAATACTGACCCGTCTGGTCTAGCATGCCAATCCTGACCCGTCTGGTCTAGCACGCTAATCCTGACTCGTCTGGTCTAGCAGACTAATCCTGACCCGTCTGGTCTAGCGTGCCAATCCTGACCCGTCTGGTCTAGCGCGCTAATCCTGACTCGTCTGGTCTAGCAGACTAATCCTGTCCCATCTGGTCTAGTGCCCCAATACTGACCCGTCTGGTCTAGCATGCCAATCCTGACCCGTCTGGTCTAGCACGCTAATCCTGACTCGTCTGGTCTAGCAGACTAATCCTGACCCGTCTGGTCTAGCGTGCCAATCTGACCCATCTGGTCTAGCGCGCTAATCCTGACTCGTCTGGTCTAGCAGACTAATCCTGTCCCATCTGGTCTAGTGCCCCAATACTGACCCGTCTGGTCTAGCATGCCAATCCTGACCCGTCTGGTCTAGCACGCTAATCCTGACTCGTCTGGTCTAGCAGACTAATCCTGACCCGTCTGGTCTAGCGTGCCAATCCTGACCCGTCTGGTCTAACGCGCTAATCCTGACCCATCTTATCTAGGGCGTTAATCCTGACCGATTTGATCTAGCAGGCTAATCCTAACCCCTCTGGTCTAGCTCACTAATCCTGACCTGTCTGGTCTAGCTCATTAATCCTGACCCATCTGGTCTAGCTCGTTAATCCTGACCCGTCTGATCCAGCACGCTAATCCTGACCCATCTGGTCTAGCGTGCCAATTCTGACCCATCTGGTCTAGCGCGCTAATCCTGACTCGTCTGGTCTAGCAGGCTAATCCTGACTCGTCTGGTCTAGCAGACTAATCCTGTCCCGTCTGGTCTAGCGCACCAATCCTGACCCGTCTGGTCTAGCATGTCAATCCTGACCCGTCTGGTCTAGCGCGCTAATCCTGACTCATCTGATCTAGCAAGCTAATCCTGACTCGTCTGGTCTAGCAAGCTAATCCTAACTCATCTGGTCTAGCAGACTAATCCTGTACCGTCTGGTCTAGCGCACCAATCCTGACCTGTCTGGTCTAGAGTGCTAATCCTGACCTGTCTGTTCTAACATGCTAATCCTGACTTGTCTGATCTAGTGCGCGAATCCTGACCCTTTTGGTCTAGCTCACCAATCCTGACCCGTCTGGTCTAGCGCATCAATCCTGACCCGTTTGGTCTAGCGCGCTAATCCTGACCCATCTGGTCTAGCGTGCTAATCCTGACGTTTGGTCTAGAGCGCTTATCCTGACCTGTCTTGTCTAGCGCACCAATCCTGACCCGTCTGGTCTAGCGCGCTAATCCTGACCCTTTTGGTATAGCTCGCTAATCCTGACCCTTCTGTTCTAGCAAGCTAATCCTGACTCATCTGGTCTAGCAGACTATTCCTGTCCCATCTGGTCTAGAGTGCCAATCCTGACCCGTCTGGTCTAGCGTGCCAATCCTGACTCGTCTGGTCTAGCAGACTAATCCTGTCCCATCTGGTCTAGCATGCCAATCCTGACCCGTCTGGTCTAGCGCGCTAATCCTGACTCGTTTGGTCTAGCGCATCAATCCTGACTTGTCTGGTCTAGCAGACTAATCATGTCTTGTCTGGTCTAGTGCGCTAATCCTGACCCGTCTGGTGTAGCGTGCTAATCCTGACTTGTCTGATCTAGAAGACTAATCCTGACCTGTCTGGTCTAGCGCACCAATCCTAACCCGTCTGGTCTAGAACGCTAATCCTGATCCGTCTGGTCTTGCAGGCTAATCCTGACTCGTCTTATATAGCGCACTAATCCTGACCCGTCTGGTCTATCTCATTAATCCTGACCCATCTGGTCTAGCTCGTTAATCCTGACCCGTCTGATCCAGCAAACTAATCCTGACCCATCTGGTCTATCACGCTAATCCTGACTCGTCTGATCTAGCAGGCTAATCCTGACTCATCTGGTCTAGCAGACTAATCCTGTCCCGTCTGGTCTAGTGCACCAATCCTGACACATCTGGTCTAGCATGCCAATCCTAATCCGTCTGGTCTAGCACGCTAATCCTGACTCATCTGGTCTAGCAGGCTAATTCTGACTCATCTGGTCTAGCAAGCTAATCCTGACTCGTCTGGTCTAGCAAGCTAATCCTAACTCGTCTGGTCTAGCAGACTAATCCTGTCCCATCTAGTCTAGCGCACTAATCCTGACCTGTCTGGTCTAGCATGCTAATCCTGACCCGTCTGGTCTAACAGGCTAATCTTGACTTGTCTGATCTAGTGCGCTAATCCTGACCCTTTTGGTCTAGCGCACCAATCCTGACCGTCTGGTCTAGCGCGCTAATCCTGACCCGTCTGGTCTTGCGCGCTAATCCTGACCGTCTGGTCTCGCATGCTAATCCTGACCTGTCTGGTCTAGCGTGCTAATCTTGACCCCTCTGGTCTAGCACGCTAATCCTGACCCATCTAGTCTAGCGCACCAATCCTGACCCGTCTGGTCTAGCACGCTAATCCTGACCCATCTGGTCTAGCAGGCTAATCCTGACTTGTCTGATCTAGCGCGCTAATCCTGACCCTTTTGGTCTAGCGCACCAATCCTGACCTGTCTGGTCTAGCGCACCAATCCTGACCCGTCTGGTCTAGCGCACCAATCCTGACCCGTCTGCTCTAGTGCGCTAATCCTGACCCTACTAATCTACCACACTAATCCAGACCCGTCTGGTCTAGCCCACTAATCCTGACCTGTCTGGTCTAGCGCACCAATCCTGACCGTCTGGTCTAGCAGACTAATCCTGTCCCGTCTGGTCTAGCGTGCCAATCCTGACCTGTCTGGTCTAGCGCGCTAATCCTGACTCGTCTGTCTAGCAGACTAATCCTGACCCATCTGGTCTAGCGTGCAAATCCTGACCCGTCTGGTCTAGCAGGCTAATCCTGACCTGTCTGGTCTAGCGTGCTAATCTTGACCCCTCTGGTCTAGCACGCTAATCCTGACGCATCTAGTCTAGCGCACCAATCCTGACGCATCTGGTCTAGCACGCTAATCCTGACCCATTTGGTCTAGCAGGCTAATCCTGACTTGTCTGATCTAGCGCGCTAATCCTGACCCTTTTGGTCTAGCGCACCAATCCTGACCTGTCTGGTCTAGTGCACCAATCCTGACCCGTCTGCTCTAGTGCGCTAATCCTGACCCTACTAATCTACCACACTAATCCAGACCCGTCTGGTCTAGCCCACTAATCCTGACCTGTCTGGTCTAGCGCGCTAATCCTGACCTGTCTGGTCTAGCGCACCAATCCTGACCGTCTGGTCTAGCGTGCTAATCCTGACCCGTCTGGTCTAGAGTGCTAATCCTGACCCTTCTGGTCTAATAAAATAATCCTGACTCATCTGGTCTAGCAGACTAATCCTGTCCCTTCTGGTCTAGCATGTACTAAATTAGTTTTTCTTCCTAAGGTTGTGTCAAATTGCAACATCAATCAGGAGATTGTGGTTCCTTCCTTGTGTCCTAATTCTTCTTTATCGAAGGAATGCTTACTTCACAATTTGGATGTGGTTCACGCCTTGAAGTTCTATCTTCAGGCTACTAAGGAGTTTAGACAATCTTCCTCTTTGCTTCTTGTCTATTCTGGGATGCGTAAGGAGCAGAAGGCTACTTCGACTTCCCTATCTTTTTGGTTAAGGAGTGTCATCCGGTTAGCTTACGAAACAGTGGGACATCGTCCTCCTGAGAGGATAACGGCTCATTCCACTAGAGCAGTGGCTTCCTCTTGGACCTTTAAGAATGAGGCTTCTCTGGATCAGATTTGTAAGGTGGCTACCTGGTTCTCCTTACATACTTTTTCAAAATTTTACAGGTTTGATGTTTTTGCTTCGGCTGAAGCAGATTTCAGGAGAAACGTTTTGCAGGATGTGGTGCCCTCACAATAGGATCTGCCTCTTCCTTTTTGTTCCCTCCTGGTAATCATTCAGTTTCCTCTGGAGCTTGGGTATAGTTTTCCCAACAGTAAGGAATGAAGCCGTGGACTCTCCCTATTTTAGGAAGGAAAACATAATTTATGCTTACCAGATAAATTCCTTTCCTTCCGGAGAGGGAGAGTCTACAGCCACCGCACAGTTTTTCTTGTCTATGGGCGGTCCACTATTATTTACTTTATCTTCTGGCACCATTTATACCCAAATGTTTCTCCTACTTTTCCTTGTTCCCTCGGCAGAATGACTGAGGTAATGAGGAAGTGGGAGGGATATTTAAGCCTTTGGCTGGGGTGTCTTTGCCTCCTCCTGGTGTTGTATTTACCAACAGTAAGGAATAAAGCCATGGACTCTCCCTATCCAGAAGGAAAGGAATTTATCTGGTAAGGATAAATTATGTTTTTCGTTAAACAAATGTAAATGTTAATTTGCTATAGGAGAAAAAGTTCACCTGCAGTCTTATACTTACCTCTAGCATGCTAATCCTGACACATCTGGTCTAGTGAGCTAATCCTGACCCGCCTTTTGCACGGTGCTAAACCAGACTCGCCGGGTGTAGCATGATAATCCTGACTCATCTGGTCTAGCACGCTAATCCTGACCCATCTGGTCTAGCACGCTAATCCTGACCCATCTTGTCTAGCACGCTAATCCTGACCCATCTGGTCTAGCATGCTAATCCTGACCCGTCTGGTCTAGCATGCTTATCCTGACCCATCTGGTCTAGCGCACTAATCCTGACCCATCGGGTCTAGCACGCTTATCCTGACCCATCTTTTCTAGGGCGTTAATCCTGACCCCTCTGGTCTAGCACACTAATCCAGACCCGTCTGGTCTAGCAGGCTAATCCTGACTTGTCTGATCTAGCGTGCTAATCCTGACCCATCTGATCTAGCTCGTTAATCCTGACCCATCTGGTCCAGCATGCTAATCCTGACCCATCTGGTCTAGCATGCTTATCCTGACCCATCTGGTCTAGCGTGCTAATCCTGACCCCTCTGGTCTAGTGGGCTAATCCTGACCCATCTGTTCTAGGGCGTTAATCCTGACTCATTTGGTCTAGCAGGCTAATCTTGACCCCTCTGGTCTAGCACGCTAATCCTGACCCATCTAGTATAGCGCACCAATCCTGACCCGTCTGGTCTAGCACGCTAATCCAGACCCATCTGGTCTAGCAGGCTAATCCTGACTTGTCTGATCTAGCGCGCTAATCCTGACCATTTTGGTCTAGTGCACCAATCATGACCTGTCTGGTCTAGCGCACCAATCCTGACCCACCTGGTCTAGCACACCAATCCTGACCCGTCTGCTCTAGTGCGCTAATCCTGACCCTACTGATCTAGCACGCTAATCCAGACCCGTCTGGTCTAGCCCACTAATCCTGACCTGTCTGGTCTAGTGCACCAATCCTGACCGTCTGGTCTAGCAGACTAATCCTGTCCCATCTGGTCTAGCGTGCCAATCCTGACCTGTCTGGTCTAGCGCGCTAATCCTGACTCGTCTGTCTAGCAGACTAATCCTGATCCGTCTGGTCTAGCGTGCAAATCCTGACCCGTCTGGTCTAGCGCGCTAATTCTGACTCGTCTGGTCTAGCAGGCTAATCCTGACTCGTCTGGTCTAGCAGACTAATCCTGTCCCATCTGGTCTAGTGCACCAATCCTGACCCGTCTGGTCTAGTGTGCCAATCCTGACACGTCTGGTCTAGCGCGCTAATCCTAACTCATCTGGTCTAGCAGGCTAATCCTGACTTGTCTGGTCTAGCAGACTAATCCTGTCCCGTCTGGTCTAGCGCACCAATCCTGACTCGTCTGGTCTAGCGCTCTAATCCTGACTCGTCTGGTCTAGCAGGCTAATGCTGACTCGTCTGGTCTATCAGACTAATCCTGTCCCATCTGGTCTAGTGCACCAATCCTGACCCGTCTGGTCTAGCGTGCCAATCCTGACACGTCTGGTCTAGCGCGCTAATCCTAACTCATCTGGTCTAGCAGGCTAATCCTGACTTGTCTGGTCTAGCAGACTAATCCTGTCCGGTCTGGTCTAGCGTACCAATCCTGACCCATCTGGTCTAGCAGGCTAATCCTGACTTGTCTGATCTAGTGCGCTAATCCTGACCCTTTTGGTCTAGCGCACCAATCCTGACTTGTCTGGTCTAACGCGCTAATCCTGACTCGTCTGGTCTAGCAGACTAATCCTGTCCCATCTGGTCTAGTGCACCAATCCTGACCCTTTTGGTCTAGCGCACCAATCCTGACCTGTCTGGTCTATCACACCAATCCTTACCCGTCTGGTCTAGCACACCAATCCTGACCCCTCTGGTCTAGCGCGCTAATCCTGACCCTCTGCTCTAGCGCGCTAATCCTGAACCATCTGGTCTAGCCCGCTAATCCTGACCTGTCTGGTCTAGCGCACCAATCCTGACCATCTGGTCTAGCGCGCTAATCCTGACCCGTCTGGTCTAGAGCGCTAATCCTGACCCTTCTGGTCTAGCAAGCTAATCCTGACTCGTCTGGTCTAGCAGACTAATCCTGTCCCGTCTGGTCTAACGTGCCAATCCTGACCCATCTTGTCTAGCGTGCCAATCCTGACTCGTCTGGTCTAGCATGCCAATCCTGACCCATCTGTTCTAGCGCGCTAATCCTGACTCGTCTGGTCTAGCAGACTAATCCTGTCCTATCTGGTCTAGTGCCCCAATACTGACCCGTCTGGTCTAGCATGCCAATCCTGACCCGTCTGGTCTAGCACGCTAATCCTGACTCGTCTGGTCTAGCAGACTAATCCTGACCCGTCTGGTCTAGCGTGCCAATCCTGACCCGTCTGGTCTAGCGCGCTAATCCTAACTCATCTGGTCTAGCAGGCTAATCCTGACTTGTCTGGTCTAGCAGACTAATCCTGTCCCGTCTGGTCTAGCGCACAAATCCTGACTTGTCTGGTCTAGCGTGCTAATCCTGACCCATCTGGTCTATCGGGCTAATCCTGACCCATCTGATCTAGGGCGTTAATCCTGACCGATTTGATCTAGCAGGCTAATCCTAACCCCTCTGGTCTAGCTCACTAATCCTGACCCGTCTGGTCTAGCTCATTAATCCTGACCCATCTGGTCTAGCTCATTAATCCTGACCCGTCTGATCCAGCACGCTAATCCTGACCCATCTGGTCTAGCGTGCCAATTCTGACCCATCTGGTCTAGCGCGCTAATCCTGACTCGTCTGGTCTAGCAGGCTAATCCTGACTCGTCTGGTCTAGCAGACTAATCCTGTCCCGTCTGGTCTAGTGCACCAATCCTGACCCGTCTGGTCTAGCATGTCAATTCTGACCCGTCTAGTCTAGCGCGCTAATCCTGACTCATCTGATCTAGCAAGCTAATCCTGACTCGTCTGGTCTAGCAAGCTAATCCTAACTCATCTGGTCTAGTAGACTAATCCTGTACCGTCTGGTCTAGCGCACCAATCCTGACCTGTCTGGTCTAGAGTGCTAATCCTGACCTGTCTGTTCTAACATGCTAATCCTGACTTGTCTGATCTAGTGCACGAATCCTGACCCTTTTTCGTCTAGCTCACCAATCCTGACCCGTCTTGTCTAGCGCATCAATCCTGACCCGTTTGGTCTAGCGCGCTAATCCTGACCCATCTGGTCTAGCGTGCTAATCCTGACGTTTGGTCTAGAGTGCTTATCCTGACCTGTCTTGTCTAGCGCACCAATCCTGACCCGTCTGGTCTAGCGCGCTAATCCTGACCCTTTTGGTATAGCTCGCTAATCCTGACCCTTCTGTTCTAGCAAGCTAATCCTGACTCATCTGGTCTAGCAGACTAATCCTGTCCCATCTGGTCTAGAGTGCCAATCCTGACCCGTCTGGTCTAGCGTGCCAATCCTGACTCGTCTGGTCTAGCAGACTAATCCTGTCCCGTCTGGTCTAGCGTGCCAATCCTGACCCGTCTGGTCTAGCGCGCTAATCCTGACTCGTTTGGTCTAGCGCATCAATCCTGACTTGTCTGGTCTAGCAGACTAATCATGTCTTGTCTGGTCTAGTGCGCTAATCCTGACCCGTCTGGTGTAGCGTGCTAATCCTGACTTGTCTGATCTAGCAGACTAATCCTGACCCGTCTGGTCTATCAGACTAATCCTGTCCCATCTGGTCTAGTGCACCAATCCTGACCCGTCTGGTCTAGCGTGCCAATCCTGACACGTCTGGTCTAGCGCGCTAATCCTAACTCATCTGGTCTAGCAGGCTAATCCTGACTTGTCTGGTCTAGCAGACTAATCCTGTCCGGTCTGGTCTAGCGTACCAATCCTGACCCATCTGGTCTAGCAGGCTAATCCTGACTTGTCTGATCTAGTGCGCTAATCCTGACCCTTTTGGTCTAGCGCACCAATCCTGACTTGTCTGGTCTAACGCGCTAATCCTGACTCGTCTGGTCTAGCAGACTAATCCTGTCCCATCTGGTCTAGTGCACCAATCCTGACCCTTTTGGTCTAGCGCACCAATCCTGACCTGTCTGGTCTATCACACCAATCCTTACCCGTCTGGTCTAGCACACCAATCCTGACCCCTCTGGTCTAGCGCGCTAATCCTGACCCTCTGGTCTAGCGCGCTAATCCTGAACCATCTGGTCTAGCCCGCTAATCCTGACCTGTCTGGTCTAGCGCACCAATCCTGACCATCTGGTCTAGCGCGCTAATCCTGACCCGTCTGGTCTAGAGCGCTAATCCTGACCCTTCTGGTCTAGCAAGCTAATCCTGACTCGTCTGGTCTAGCAGACTAATCCTGTCCCGTCTGGTCTAACGTGCCAATCCTGACCCATCTTGTCTAGCGTGCCAATCCTGACTCGTCTGGTCTAGCATGCCAATCCTGACCCATCTGGTCTAGCGCGCTAATCCTGACTCGTCTGGTCTAGCAGACTAATCCTGTCCCATCTGGTCTAGTGCCCCAATACTGACCTGTTACGGTTACCCTTAGTCTCGCTGAGAGATGGACCGCTTAGTAGCCTGGATCCCTATTGCTAAAGAGGGGAGAAGCTGCTTTCCATAGTATTCTATATGAGTCTCGCAAATATAGAATAATCTCCCTTAGCTGCAGTACAGCTAGGATACCCTTCTGCCCACAAAAACGAGTCAACGCTGCGATTGAGGGTCAAACAAGAACTCATGGACTGGGATGCCCAGCCTGCTTTTTATTAAGGTTACATGCACACAGGGCACTCCCAGGGGGAGAGGGGGGGAAGCACAAAATCCCCCATCACACATTTAGATAGAGAGCACTGTCCTTTGACAGGCCACAATAGGATTACAGTACTTAAGATAACAAGTTTACAAGTTCATCTTATCAATTAGCAGTCTGGCTCCAGAGGTGATTAGACAATAGTTTCTAAAAGCTGAAAAAAAAGAGTTAACTCTTTATGAAATGATACTTGTTACGGTTTTCTTGGAGCCCTTCTTAGGCGCTGGCTTGCTGGTTCAGGCATTGCTGCTGGGAAATAAGCTCTTCACAACAAAATAACTAATGCTTCTGTAACATGACCCGTCTGGTCTAGCATGCCAATCCTGACCCGTCTGGTCTAGCACGCTAATCCTGACTCGTCTGGTCTAGCAGACTAATCCTGACCCGTCTGGTCTAGCGTGCCAATCCTGACCCGTCTGGTCTAGCGCGCTAATCCTAACTCATCTGGTCTAGCAGGCTAATCCTGACTTGTCTGGTCTAGCAGACTAATCCTGTCCCGTCTGGTCTAGCGCACCAATCCTGACTTGTCTGGTCTAGCGTGCTAATCCTGACCCATCTGGTCTATCGGGCTAATCCTGACCCATCTGATCTAGGGCGTTAATCCTGACCGATTTGATCTAGCAGGCTAATCCTAACCCCTCTGGTCTAGCTCACTAATCCTGACCCGTCTGGTCTAGCTCATTAATCCTGACCCATCTGGTCTAGCTCATTAATCCTGACCCGTCTGATCCAGCACGCTAATCCTGACCCATCTGGTCTAGCATGCCAATTCTGACCCATCTGGTCTAGCGCGCTAATCCTGACTCGTCTGGTCTAGCAGGCTAATCCTGACTCGTCTGGTCTAGCAGACTAATCCTGTCCCGTCTGGTCTAGTGCACCAATCCTGACCCGTCTGGTCTAGCATGTCAATTCTGACCCGTCTAGTCTAGCGCGCTAATCCTGACTCATCTGATCTAGCAAGCTAATCCTGACTCGTCTGGTCTAGCAAGCTAATCCTAACTCATCTGGTCTAGTAGACTAATCCTGTACCGTCTGGTCTAGCGCACCAATCCTGACCTGTCTGGTCTAGAGTGCTAATCCTGACCTGTCTGTTCTAACATGCTAATCCTGACTTGTCTGATCTAGTGCACGAATCCTGACCCTTTTTCGTCTAGCTCACCAATTCTGACCCGTCTTGTCTAGCGCATCAATCCTGACCCGTTTGGTCTAGCGCGCTAATCCTGACCCATCTGGTCTAGCGTGCTAATCCTGACGTTTGGTCTAGAGTGCTTATCCTGACCTGTCTTGTCTAGCGCACCAATCCTGACCCGTCTGGTCTAGCGCGCTAATCCTGACCCTTTTGGTATAGCTCGCTAATCCTGACCCTTCTGTTCTAGCAAGCTAATCCTGACTCATCTGGTCTAGCAGACTAATCCTGTCCCATCTGGTCTAGAGTGCCAATCCTGACCCGTCTGGTCTAGCGTGCCAATCCTGACTCGTCTGGTCTAGCAGACTAATCCTGTCCCGTCTGGTCTAGCGTGCCAATCCTGACCCGTCTGGTCTAGCGCGCTAATCCTGACTCGTTTGGTCTAGCGCATCAATCCTGACTTGTCTGGTCTAGCAGACTAATCATGTCTTGTCTGGTCTAGTGCGCTAATCCTGACCCGTCTGGTGTAGCGTGCTAATCCTGACTTGTCTGATCTAGAAGACTAATCCTGACCCGTCTGGTCTAGCGCACCAATCCTAACCCATCTGGTCTAGAACGCTAATCCTGATCCGTCTGGTCTTGCAGGCTAATCCTGACTCGTCTTATATAGCGCACTAATCCTGACCCGTCTGGTCTATCTCATTAATCCTGACCCATCTGGTCTAGCTCGTTAATCCTGACCCGTCTGATCCAGCAAGCTAATCCTGACCCATCTGGTCTAGCACGCTAATCCTGACTCGTCTGATCTAGCAGGCTAATCCTGACTCATCTGGTCTAGCAGACTAATCCTGTCCCGTCTGGTCTAGTGCACCAATCCTGACACATCTGGTCTAGCATCCCAATCCTAACCCGTCTGGTCTAGCACGCTAATCCTGACTCATCTGGTCTAGCAGGCTAATTCTGACTCATCTGGTCTAGCAAGCTAATCCTGACTCGTCTGGTCTAGCAAGCTAATCCTAACTCGTCTGGTCTAGCAGACTAATCCTGTCCCATCTAGTCTAGCGCACTAATCCTGACCTGTCTGGTCTAGCGTGCTAATCCTGACCCGTCTGGTCTAACAGGCTAATCCTGACTTGTCTGATCTAGTGCGCTAATCCTGACCCTTTTGGTCTAGCGCACCAATCCTGACCGTCTGGTCTAGCGCGCTAATCCTGACCCGTCTGGTCTAGCGCGCTAATCCTAACAGTCTGGTCTCGCATGCTAATCCTGACCTGTCTGGTCTAGCGTGCTAATCTTGACCCCTCTGGTCTAGCACGCTAATCCTGACCCATCTAGTCTAGCGCACCAATCCTGACCCGTCTGGTCTAGCACGCTAATCCTGACCCATCTGGTCTAGCAGGCTAATCCTGACTTGTCTGATCTAGCGCGCTAATCCTGACCCTTTTGGTCTAGCGCACCAATCCTGACCTGTCTGGTCTAGCGCACCAAACCTGACCCGTCTGGTCTAGCGCACCAATCCTGACCCGTCTGCTCTAGTGCGCTAATCCTGACCCTACTAATCTACCACACTAATCCAGACCCATCTGGTCTAGCCCACTAATCCTGACCTATCTGCTCTAGCGCACCAATCCTGACCGTCTGGTCTAGCAGACTAATCCTGTCCCGTCTGGTCTAGCGTGCCAATCCTGACCCGTCTGGTCTAGCGCGCTAATCCTGACTCGTCTGTCTAGCAGACTAATCCTGACCCATCTGGTCTAGCGTGCAAATCCTGACCCGTCTGGTCTAGCGTGCTAATCCTGACTCGTCTGGTCTAGCATGCTAATCCTGACCTGTCTGGTCTAGTTTGCTAATCTTGACCCCTCTGGTCTAGCACGCTAATCCTGACGCATCTAGTCTAGCGCACCAATCCTGACCCGTCTGGTCTAGCACGCTAATCCTGACCCATCTGGTCTAGCAGGCTAATCCTGACTTGTCTGATCTAGCGCGCTAATCCTGACCCTTTTGGTCTAGCGCACCAATCCTGACCTGTCTGGTCTAGCGCACCAATCCTGACCCGTCTGGTCTAGCGCACCAATCCTGACCCATCTGCTCTAGTGCGCTAATCCTGACCCTACTAATCTACCACACTAATCCAGACCCGTCTGGTCTAGCCCACTAATCCTGACCTGTCTGGTCTAGCGCACCAATCCTGACCGTCTGGTCTAGCAGACTAATCCTGTCCCGTCTGGTCTAGCGTGCCAATCCTGACCCGTCTGGTCTAGCGCGCTAATCCTGACTCGTCTGTCTAGCAGACTAATCCTGACCCATCTGGTCTAGCGTGCAAATCCTGACCCGTCTGGTCTAGCGTGCTAATCCTGACTCGTCTGGTCTAGCAGGCTAATCCTGACTTGTCTGGTCTAGCAGACTAATCCTGTCCCGTCTGGTCTAGCGCACCAATCCTGACTCGTCTGGTCTAGCGCGCTAATCCTGACCCGTCTGGTCTAGCGCGCTAATCCTGACTCGTCTGGTCTAGCAGGCTAATCCTGACTCATCTGGTCTAGCAGACTAATCATGTCCCATCTGGTCTAGTGCACCAATCCTGACTCGTCTGGTCTAGCGCGCTAATCCTGACCCATCTGGTCTAGCGCGCTAATCCTGACTCGTCTGGTCTAGCAGGCTAATCCTGACTCGTCTGGTCTAGCAGACTAATCATGTCCCATCTGGTCTAGCGCACCAATCCTGACACGTCTGGTCTAGCGCGCTAATCCTAACTCATCTGGTCTAGCGCACTAATCCTGACCCTCTGGTCTAGCGCGCTAATCCGGACCCGTCTGGTCTAGCCCGCTAATCCTGACCTGTCTGGTCTAGCGCACCAATCCTGACCATCTGGTCTAGCGTGCTAATCCTGACCCGTCTGGTCTAGAGCGCTAATCCTGACCCTTCTGGTCTAGCAAGCTAATCCTGACTCGTCTAGTCTAGCAGACTAATCATGTCCCTTCTGGTCTAGCGTGCCAATCCTGACCCATCTTGTCTAGCGTGCCAATCCTGACTCGTCTGGTCTAGCATGCCAATCCTGACCCATCTGGTCTAGCGCGCTAATTCTGACTTGTCTGGTCTAGCAGACTAATCCTGACTCGTCTGGTCTAGCAGACTAATCCTGTCCCATCTGGTCTAGTGCCCCAATCCTGACCCGTCTGGTCTAGCGTGCCAATCCTGACCCGTCTGGTCTAGCGCGCTAAACCTGACACGTCTGGTCTAGTGCGCTTATCCTAACTCATCTGGTCTAGCAGGCTAATCCTGACTTGTCTGGTCTAGCAGACTAATCCTGTCCCGTCTGGTCTAGCACACCAATCCTGACTTGTCTGGTCTAGCGCGCTAATCCTGACCCATCTGGTCTATCGGGCTAATCCTGACCCGTCTGATCTAGGGCGTTAATCCTGACCCATTTGGTCTAGCAGGCTAATCCTAACCCCTCTGGTCTAGCTCACTAATCCTGACCCATCTGGTCTAGCTCATTAATCCTGACCCATCTGGTCTAGCTCGTTAATCCTGACCCGTCTGATCCAGCACGCTAATCCTGACCCGTCTGGTCTAGCGTGCCAATCCTGACCCGTCTGGTCTAGCATGTCAATCCTGACCCGTCTGGTCTAGCGCGCTAATCCTGACTCATATAATCTAGCAGGCTAATCCTGACTCATCTGATCTAGCAGGCTAATCCTGACTCATCTGGTCTAGCAAGCTAATCCTGAATCGTCTGGTCTAGCAGACTAATCCTGTACCGTCTGGTCTAGCGCACCAATCCTGACCTGTCTGGTCTAGCGTGCTAATCCTGACCCGTCTGTTCTAACATGCTAATCCTGACTTGTCTGATCTAGTGTGCGAATTCTGACCCTTTTTGTCTAGCTCACCAATCCTGACCCGTCTGGTCTAGCGCATCAATCCTGACCCGTTTGGTCTAGCGTGCTAATCCTGACTCATCTGGTCTAGCAAGCTAATCCTGATTCGTCTGGTCTAGCAGACTAATCCTGTACCGTCTGGTCTAGCGCACCAATCCTGACCTGTCTGGTCTAGCGTGCTAATCCTGACCCTTTTGGTCTAGCTCACCAATCCTGACCCGTCTGGTCTAGCGTGCTAATCCTGACCCGTCTGTTCTAACATGCTAATCCTGACTTGTCTGATCTAGTGTGCGAATTCTGACCCTTTTGGTCTAGCTCACCAATCCTGACCCGTCTGGTCTAGCACATCAATCCTGACCCGTTTGGTCTAGCGTGCTAATCCTGACTCATCTGCTCTAGCAGACTAATCCTGTACCGTCTGGTCTAGTGCACAATCCTGACTTGTCTGATCTAGTGTGCGAATTCTGACCCTTTTGGTCTAGCTCACCAATCCTGACCCGTCTGGTCTAGCGCATCAATCCTGACCCATTTGGTCTAGCGTGCTAATCCTGACCCGTCTGGTCTAGCGTGCTAATCCTGACGTCTGGTCTAGTGCGCTTATCCTGACCTGTCTGGTAGGGTTGCACCGATACCGATACTAGTATCGGTATCGGTACCGATACCAAGTACTTGCATGAGTACTTGTACTCGTGCAAATGCACCGATACTTAAACCGATACCTCCACTTACTACCCATATGCTATCTTGTGGTGTTTTTTTCAAACTGCATGTTCCCATTTCATTTAAAGCAGTAGTGGAGACTAAACTAAAAATGGTTTACTACTGTTCTGCCAATACAAATTGCTCTTATTTGTATTATTGTAGGAGAGATCACTGTACTGCGTTCAGACAAACCCCTAAGTACTGGGCAGTTAATAAACTGAGATTTCCAGCTCTGGCTAAAATGGCCCAAAAATATCTTTCTGCCCCATGCAGTAGTGTGGAAAGTTGAACCTCCTTACTGATAGCAAAAACAGACTTATAGCTGAACATACAGAGATGCTTCTGTTCTGTTCCTTAAAAAGAACTTGCCACTAACTTTTGAAAAATTATTCTAATTGCTAGATTGCCTTTTATATTGCTAGTTCTCATCTTGCACAATTATGTTCAAAACATACTGTACTCTGAGGAACATCTTAGCTTATATAATTGCAGGAAGAGTACTCATAGGAAAAATTAAGTTAATCCCAATGAACACTCATCCTGCAATTAAAGGACTAGATTTAGATTACATTTGATTGGTAAGCTTTACCAATGCTCTGTTCACATTTCCAACTCCATAGCCTTTACTGGAGTAGGACGTGTAAGAGAGCGTTGGTAAAGCTTACCAGCCAAATGTAATCTAGCCCATAGTGTTGTTCACCATGATTAAACCGTATTCTGTTCTATTTTTTACTGTATGGAACTTTTGGTTGGTTGCAATTTTATATTTGTTATTTATTGTTGTTGTTAATATATTTTATTGTAATATTTTTATTTCTAAACATGTTCTGTGAACTTTGTGACAAATAAAACTGTTTTATTATTTCATAATGTCTTTTGAGCTACAGTCCTTCATAATTATAAAGAAGGAATCTTAAATAATTAGTCTGTATTGTGCTTGGTAAACTGTCACATGACATTAAAAAAAAGTATTGGTAATTGGCATCGGCGAGTATTTGAAAACAAGTATCAGTACTTGTACTCGGTCTTAAAAAAATGGTATCGGTGCAACCCTACTGTCTGGTCTAGCGCACCAATCCTGACCCGTCTGGTGTAGCGTGCTAATCCTGACCCTTTTGGTATAGCTCGCTAATCCTGACCCTTCTGTTCTAGCAAGCTAATCCTGACTCGTCTGGTCTAGCAGACTAATCCTGTCCCGTCTGGTCTAGCGTGCCAATCCTGACCCGTCTGGTCTAGCGTGCCAATCCTGACTCATCTGGTCTAGCAGACTAACCCTGTCCCGTCTGGTCTAGCGTGCCAATCCTGACCCGTCTGGTCTAGCGCGCTAATCCTGACTCGTTTGGTCTAGCGCATCAATCCTGACTTGTCTGGTCTAGCAGACTAATCATGTCTTGTCTGGTCTAGTGCGCTAATCCTGACCCGTCTGCTGTAGTGTGCTAATCCTGACTTGTCTGATCTAGCAGACTAATCCTGACCCGTCTGGTCTAGCTCATTAATCCTGACCCATCTGGTCTAGCTCGTTAATCCTGACCCGTCTGATCCAGCACGCTAATCCTGACCCGCCTGATCTAGCACGCTAATCCTGACTCGTCTGATCTAGCAGGCTAATCCTGACTCGTCTGGTCTAGCAGACTAATCCTATCCCGTCTGGTCTAGTGCACCAATCCTGACCCGTCTGGTCTAGCATGCCAATCCTAACCCGTCTGGTCTAGCACGCTAATCCTGACTCATCTGGTCTAGCAGGCTAATTCTGACTCATCTGGTCTAGCAAGCTAATCCTGACTCGTCTGGTCTAGCAAGCTAATCCTAACTCGTCTGGTCTAGCAGACTAATCCTGTCCCGTCTGGTCTAGCGCACCAATCCTGACCTGTCTGGTCTAGCGTGCTAATCCTGACCCATCTGGTCTAACAGGCTAATCCTGACTTGTCTGATCTAGTGCGCTAATCCTGACCCTTTTGGTCTAGCGAACTAATCCTCACCCGTCTGGTCTAGCGCACCAATCCTGACCCGTATGGTCTAGCGCGCTAATCCTGACCCGTCTGGTCTAGCGTGCTAATCCTGACCATCTGGTCTAGCGTGCTAATCCTGACCTGTCTGGTCTAGCGCACCAATCCTGACCCGTCTGGTCTAGCGCGCTAATCCTGACCCGTCTGGTCTAGCTCGCTAATCCTGACCCTTCTGGTCTAGCAAGCTAATCCTGACTCGTCTGGTCTAGCAGACTAATCCTGTCCCGTCTGGTCTAGCATGCCAATCCTGACCCGTCTGGTCTAGCGTGCCAATCCTGACCTATCTGGTCTAGCGTGCCAATCCTGACCCGTCTGATCTAGCACGCTAATCCTGACTCGTCTGGTCTAGCAGGCTAATCCTGACTCATCTGGTCTAGCAGACTAATCCTGTCCCATCTGGTCTAGTGCACCAATCCTGACCCGTCTGGTCTAGCGAGCCAATCCTGACCCGTCTGGTCTAGCGCGCTAATCCTGGCTCGCCTGGTCTAGCAGGCTAATCCTGACTCGTCTGGTATAGCGCACCAATCCTGACTTGTCTGGTCTAGCAGACTAATCCTGTCCCATCTGGTCTAGCGCGCTAATCCTGACCCATCTGGTGTAGCGTGCTAATCCTGACTTGTCTGATCTAGCAGACTAATCCTGACCCGTCTGGTCTAGCGCACCAATCCTGACCCGTCTGGTCTAGCACACTAATCCTGACCCATCTGGTCTAGCAGGCTAATCCTGACTTGTCTGATCTAGCAGACTAATCCTGACCATTTTGGTCTAGCGCACCAATCCTGACCCGTCTGGTCTACCGCACCAATCCTGACCCGTCTGGTCTAGTGCGCTAATCCTGACCCGTCTGGTCTAGCAGGCTAATCTTGTCCTGTCTGGTCTAGCGCACCAATCCTGACCCGTCTAGTCTAGAGCGCTAATCCTGACCCGTCTGGTCTAGCACGTTAATCCTGACCTGTCTGGTCTAGTGCACCAATCCTGAACTGTCTGGTCTAGCACACTAATCCTGACCCGTCTGGTCTAGCACACTTATCCTGACCCATCTGGTCTAGCACGCTAATCCTGACCCGTCTGGTCTAGCAGGCTAATCCTGACTTGTCTGATCTAGCGCGATAATCCTGACCCTTTTGGTCTAGTGCACCAATCTTGACCCGTCTGGTCTAGCGCGCTAATCCTGACCCTTCTGGTCTAGCTCGCTAATCCTCACCCGTCTGGTCTAGCGCACCAATCCTGACCCATCTGGTCTAGCACGCTAATCCTGACCCGTCTGGTCTAGCAGGCTAATCCTGTCTGATCTAGTGCGATAATCCTGACCCTTTTTGTCTAGTGCACCAATCCTGACCCATCTGGTCTAGCGCGCTAATCCTGACCCTCCTGGTCTAGCGCGCTAATCCTGACCCGTCTGGTCTAGCGCACCAATCCTGACCCGTCTGGTCTAGCGCACTAATCCTGACCCGTCTGGTCTAGCACGCTAATCCTGACCCATCTGGTCTAGCAGGCTAATCCTGTCCTGTCTGGTCTAGCGCACCAATCCTTACCCGTCTGGTCAAGTGCGCTAATCCTGATCCATCTGGTCTAGCAGACTAATCCTGACTCATCTGGTCTAGCAAGCTATTCCGGACTCGTCTGGTCTAGCGCACTAATCCTGACCCGTCTGGTCTAGCGCTCTAATCCTGACCCGTCTGGTCAAGCGCGCTAATCCTGACCTGTCTGGTCTAGCACGCTTATCCTGACCTGTCTGGTCTAGCGCGCTAATCCTGACCCGTCTGGTCTAGCAGGCTAATCCTGACCCGTCTGGTCTAGCAGGCTAATCCTGACCCGTCTGGTCTAGCAGGCTTATCCTAACCCTTCGGGTCAAGGGCGCTAATCCTCACCCGTCTGGTCTAGCAGGCTAATCCTGACCCATCTGGTTAAGCAGGCTAATCCTAACCCATCTGGTCTAGCGCTAATCCTGACCCGTCTGGTCTAGCGAACTAATCCGGACCCGTCTGGTCTAGCACGCTAATCCTGACCTGTCTGGTCTAGCACACCAATCCTGACTCGTTTGGTCTAGCGCACTAATCCTGACCCGTCTGGTCTAGCAAGCTAATCCTGATCCGTCTGGTCTAGCAGGCTAATCCTGTCCCATCTGGTCTAGCGCACCAATCCTGACCCGTCTGGTCAAGCGCGCTAATCCTGACCCGTCTGGTCTAGCAGACTAATCCCGACCCTTCTGGTCTAGCAAGCTAATCCTGACCCATCTGGTCTAGCACGCTAATCCTGACCCATCTGGTCTAGCGTGCTAATCCTGACCCATCTGGTCTAGCGCGCTAATCCTGACCCATCTGGTCTAGCACGCTAATCCTGACCCGTCTGGTCAAGCATGCTAATCCTGACCCGTCTGGTCAAGCATGCTAATCCTGACCCGTCTGGTCTAGCAGGCAAATCCTGACCCGTCTGGTCTAGCGCGCTAATCCTGACCCGTCTGGTCTAGCGGGCTAATCCTGACTTGTCTGATCTAGCAGGCTAATCCTGACCCATCTTCACAGTGCACCGGGCCGTGTTAATAGGAGGCTTAGCGGGGCGGATCCCAGAGCCTGGGCTAAAGGACCTTTCATCAGTATTTGTTTGTTTTCTTTAAAGAGACAGTAAACGTAAAAGATTTTACATAGTGCAGAATTATGTAACATTTTATTAACGACAGATTAAAAATTCTAAAGATTTTAGAGATTTTATCCACCAAAGTTACTTACCTCGTTTCCTTTCCAGGGTCTTCTTATCATGTCTTCCTTTCAAAAGTGCTTTGTAGACGTGCTATCTAATCCTTATCACAGCGCACCCAAACGTGATATTGAACTAAATGTAGCGCTACCTCTACCAGACTACTGTCCCTTTAAATTAGTTAGAATATTCATTCACAAAACAAATATCTGTTCTTTCTTTACACATGCACAAGCCTTAGAACCACTGCATCTGTTTAACTGGAGGATCAGAAATGTAAGATGAGATTTCATTGTGTTTCATTTCTGTGCCGTGGGCAGATGCTGCAAGCTGGGCTGCCAGAGTTATGTAACGTGGGTGATCTGAGATACGTGCACAACAACCTGAGACCCCAGGACTCTGAACTACAGGCAACCAGTTATTTTACAAGGTAAATGAACAAATAGACTAATTAAATATTGTGTAGCTGATGATATTTACTGTAAAGTATTTGTTCTTAAAGTCTTATTAATAAAACCTAACAAATATTCTCATATGTGCAACTCATCAGTGTCACCCTGGTGGCAATGCATCACCCAATAGAAATGTCACTTAGCGACAAAATTTGACCCCAGGGGCAATATGTGACATAACTGCTAATATGTCACCTAGTAGCAAAATGAGGCAATAATGGCAATGTGTCACCTAGCATCAAAAGGTGACTGCAGTGGCAATACTGTCACCCAGTGGCAATATTTCAAACCAATCATTATGTCACCTGGCAATATGTGACACCAATGGAAACATATCAACTAGCGGCAATATTTCACCTAGTGACCAAACGTGACCAAAGTGGCAATATATCACCTAGTGGCAATATGAGACAATAATGGCAATGTGCCACCTCTGATAAAAAGTAACCCCAGTAGCAATATCTCATCTAGTGACAAAATAGGACCCCAGTGGCAGTATGTCACCCCAATATCAATATGTCACATAGTTGCAATATGAGACAATAATGTCAATGTGTCACATAGCAACAATATGTGACACTTATGGAGACGTGTCATCTAGTGGCAATATGTGATATCAATGGTGACGTGTCACCTAGGGGCAATTTGTGACACCAATGGTAATATGTCACCTATAGGCAAATTGTGACGGTATATATAATGGTATTACAGAGAGAAGCATGAAACAATTTGACATAGATCAGTTATGTAAATATACACAAGAGCAGTCTAAGAAACAATTTTAACTTTGCCTCTGTTCTCTAGAAGATGGTGTCCACTAGTAGTAAATAATTCTAGTTTACAGAGATAATACTAAAGCAACAGTGTCAGTGAGGATGTAACTCTCACCGTGGGCACATAACCGTAATGAGAAGGCTGGAGGCTTTAGATTTGCTAGCATGGCGAGATAAGCAATGACTAAGTAGCGACATCAGGAAACGTAGGATTATAAGAAGCATAACTCTGGGATTGGGATAAGGTAGTAATGCCAATGGTTTAGTATTAGAGATGGGCTCCCTAGATGACAGAATTGCTGTGTAGAGAATGGATTATTTGTTTGCTTACTTCATAGGGGGGCCCTAAGTGATATTACCACCAATAAACAAATAAAGTAATAAAACAAATGATGCATTGTACATATTGTCTATTATTATTATCGGTTATTTGTAGAGCGCCAACAGATTCCGCAGCGCTAATTGTCTACTATTCCTCCCTTAAAGTGAATGTCAGTTTTGATGCTAAAGTGCCTGGTTTTTAAAATTAAAAATAGGGGAACATTAATTCATCAAAATATTCATTTCACTCGCTCGTGTTGTGATAAAAATACCTTTTAAACTTGACAGCAGCTCCAGCTGCCTCCGGTCATCGCAAGCCATTTCTGACGTCAGAAATGATGGATAGGTCATCCTCCAATAACGGCTTCCCCCTGAGGGAATCAGTGTCTGATTCAACACCGTGATTGGAGGAAGCCAAATTCCTCATTTTAGACCCAGGAAGAGGCTTTGCGATGGGTGGAGGAAGCTGGAGCTGCTGTCAAGTTTAAGTTTAAAAGCAAACCGCTAGATTTAGAGTTCTGCGGCCAAAGGGGTGCGTTAGCTACGCATGCTTTTTTTCTCCCGCACCTTTTAAATACCGCTGGTATTTAGAGTTCACAGAAGGGCTGCGTTAGGCCTCAAAAAGGGAGCGTAGAGCATATTTACCGCCACTGCAACTCTCAATACGAGCGGTGCTTACGGACGCGGCCAGCTTCAAAAACATGCTCGTGCATGATTCCCCCATAGGAAACAATGGGGCTGTTTGAGCTGAAAAAAAAACCTAACACCTGCAAAAAAGCAGCGTTCAGCTCCTAACGCAGCCCCATTGTTTCCTATGGGGAAACACTTCCTAAGTCTGCACCTAACACCCTAACATGTACCCTGAGTCTAAACACCCCTAACCTTACACTTATTAACCCCTAATCTACCGCCCCCGCTATCGCTGACCCCTGCATATTTTTTTAACCCCTAATCTGCCGCTCCGTACACCGCCGCCACCTACGTTATCCCTATGTACCCCTAATCTGCTGCCCCTAACACCGTCGACCCCTATATTATATTTATTAACCCCTAATCTGCTGCCCCCAACGTCGCCGCCACCTACCTACAATTATTAACCCCTAATCTGCCGACCGGACCTCACCGCTACTATAATAAAGTTATTAACCCCTAATCCGCCTCACTCCCGCCTCAATAACCCTATAATAAATAGTATTAACTCCTAATCTGCCCTCCCGAACATCACCGACACCTAACTTCAAGTATTAACCCCTAATCTGCCGACCGGACCTCACCGCTACTCTATTAAATTTATTAACCCCTAAAGCTAAGTCTAACCCTAACACTAACACCCCCCTAAGTTAAATATAATTTTTATCTAACGAAATAAATTAACTCTTATTAAATAAATTATTCCTATTTAAAGCTAAATACTTACCTGTAAAATAAACCCTAATATAGCTACAATATAAATTATAATTATATTATAGCTATTTTAGGATTAATATTTATTTTACAGGCAACTTTGTATTTATTTTAACCAGGTACAATAGCTATTAAATAGTTAATAACTATTTAATAGCTACCTAGTTAAAATAATTACAAAATTACCTGTAAAATAAATCCTAACCTAAGTTACAATTAAACCTAACACTACACTATCAATAAATTAATGAAATAAAATACCTACAATTATCTACAATTAAACCTAACACTACACTATCAATAAATTAATTAAATAAAATACCTACAAATAACTACAATTAAATAAACTAACTAAAGTACAAAAAATAAAAATAGAACTAAGTTACAAAAAATAAAAAAATAATTTACAAACATTAGAAAAAGATTACAACAATTTTAAGCTAATTACACCTACTCTAAGCCCCCTAATAAAATAACAAAGCCCCCCAAAATAAAAAATGCCCTACCCTATTATAAAATAAAAATAGAAAAGCTCTTTTACCTTACCAGCCCTTAAAGGGGCCTTTTGCGGGGCATGCCCCAAAGAATTCTGCTCTTTTGCCTGTAAAAAAAAACATACAATACCCCCCCCCAACATTACAACCCACCACCCACATACCCCTAATCTAACCCAAACCCCCCTTAAATAAACCTAACACTAAGCCCCTGAAGATCTCCCTACCTTATCTTCACCACGCCGGGTATCACCAATCCGTCCAGAGGAGCCTCCGAAGTCTTCATCCAAGCCCAAGCGGGGGCTGAAGAAGTCCATCATCGGGCTGAAGAGGTCTATCATCGGGCTGAAGAGGTCCATCATCGGGCTGAAGAGGTCCATCATCGGGCTGAAGAGATCCATCATCCGGCTGAAGTCTTCTATCAAGCGGCATCTTCAATCTTCTTTCTTCCGGATCCATCTTCATCCCGCTGACGCGGAACATCCATCCTGGCTGACGACTTCTCGACGAATGACGGTTCCTTTAAATGACGTCATCCAAGATGGCGTCCCTTGAATTCTGATTGGCTGATAGGATTCTATCTGCCAATCAGAATTAAGGTAGGAAAATTCTGATTGGCTGATGGAATCAGCCAATCAGATTCAAGTTCAATCCAATTGGCTGATCCAATCAGCCAATCAGATTGAGCTCGCATTCTATTGGCTGATCAGAACAGCCAATAGAATGCAAGCTCAATCTGATTGGCTGATTCCATCAGCCAATCAGAATTTTCCTACCTTAATTCCGATTGGCTGATGGAATCCTATCAGCCAATCGGAATTCGAGGGACGCCATCTTGGATGACGTCATTTAAAGGAACCCTCATTCATTGGAAAGTCGTCGGCCAGGATGGATGTTCCGCGTCGGCGGGATGAAGATGGATCCGAAAGAAAGAAGATTGAAGATGCCGCTTGATAGAAGACTTCAGCCGGATGATGGATCTCTTCAGCCCGATGATGGACCTCTTCAGCCCGATGATGGACCTCTTCAGCCGGATGATGGACCTCTTCAGCCCGATGATGGATCTCTTCAGCCGGATGATTGATCTCTTCAGCCCGATGATGGACCTCTTCAGCCGGATGATGGACCTCTTCAGCCGGATGATGGATCTCTTCAGCCGGATGATGGACCTCTTCAGCCCGATGATGGACCTCTTCAGCCCGATGATGGACCTCTTCAGCCTGATGATGGACTTCTTCAGCCCCCGCTTGGGCTTGGATGAAGACTTCGGAGGCTCCTCTGGACGGATCGGTGATACCCGGCGTGGTGTAGATAAGGTAGGGAGATCTTCAGGGGCTTAGTGTTAGGTTTATTTAAGGGGGGTTTGGGTTAGATTAGGGGTATGTGGGTGGTGGGTTGTAATGTTGGGGGGTATTGTATGTTTTTTTTACAGGCAAAAGAGCTGAATTCTTTGGGGCATGCCCCGCAAAAGGCCCTTTTAAGGGCTGGTAAGGTAAAAGAGCTTTTCTATTTGTATTTTAGAATAGGATAGGGCATTTTTTTATTTTGGGGGCTTTGTTATTTTATTAGGGGGCTTAGAGTAGGTTTAATTAGCTTAAAATTTTTGTAATATTTTTCTAATGTTTGTAAATTATTATTTTATTTTTTTTGTAACTTAGTTCTTTTTTTATTTTTTGTACTTTAGTTAGTTTATTTAATTGTAGATAATTGTAGGGATTTTATTTCATTAATTTATTGATAGTTTAGTGTTAGGTTTAATTGTAACTTAGGTTAGGATTTATTTTACAGGTAATTTTGTAATTATTTTAACTAGGTAGCTATTAAATAGTTATTAACTATTTAATAACTATTGTACCTGGTTAAAATAAATACAAAGTTGCCTGTAAAATAAATCTAAATCCTAAAATAGCTACAATATAATTATTAGATTAGGGGTACATAGGGATAACGTAGGTTGCGGCGGTGTGCGGTCGGCAGATTAGGGGTTAAACATTTTTATTATAGTGGCGGCGATGTGGGGGGACCTCGGTTTAGGGGTACATAGGTAGTTTATGGCTGTTAGTGTACTTTAAAGCACAGTAGTTAAGAGCTTTATGAACCGGCGTTAGCCCAGAAAGCTCTTAACTACTGACTTTTTTCTGCGGCTGGAGTTTTGTCGTTAGATTTCTAACGCTCACTTCAGCCAAGACTCTAAATACCGGCGTTAGGAAGATCCCATTGAAAAGATAGGATACGCAATTGACGTAGGGGGATCTGCGGTATGGAAAAGTCACGGCTGCAAAGTGATCGTTAGACCCTTTCCTGACTGACTCTAAATACCAGCGGGCGGCCAAAACCAGCATTAGGAGCCTCTAACGCTGCTTTTGATGGCTAACGCCAAACTCTAAATCTAGGCGTAAGTATTTTTTCACAACACGAGTGAAATGTAAATTTTTATGAATTAAAGTGCCCCTGTTTTTAATCAAATTTTTAAAAAACGGGCACTTTAGCATTAAAATTTACATTCACTTTAAGCCCTTACACTAATAAAAGTATTACGTGTAAATGAGTAACAGAGCAATATTACAGTACGGACATGCACATGCACATGCACATGCACATGCGCAAAGCATTCTCACTAAGGCCCAATACTTCTGGCAGTTGTGTAGGGTAAAAACTATACTGACAGTTGTGTAGGGTACAGAATATACTGACAGTTGTGTAGTGTACAGACTATACTGACAGTTGTGTAGGGTACAGACTATACTGACAGTTGTGTAGTGTACAAACTATACTGACAGTTGTGTAGTGTACAGACTATACTGACAGTTGTGTAGTGTACAAACTATACTGACAGTTGTGTAGGGTACAGACTATACTGACAGTTGTGTAGTATACAGACTATACTGACAGTTGTGTAGTGTACAGACTATACTGACAGTTGTGTAGTGTACAGACTATACTGACAGTTGTGTAGGGTACAGAATATACTGACAGTTGTGTAGTGTACAGACTATACTGACAGTTGTGTAGTGTACAAACTATACTGACAGTTGTGTAGTGTATAGACTATACTGACAGTTGTGTAGTGTACAAACTATACTGACAGTTGTGTAGTGTATAGACTATACTGACAGTTGTGTAGTGTACAGACTATACTGACAGTTGTGTAGTGTACAGACTATACTGACAGTTGTGTAGTGTACAGACTATACTGACAGTTGTGTAGTGTACAAACTATACTGACAGTTGTGTAGTGTACAGACTATACTGACAGTTGTGTAGTGTACAGACTATACTGACAGTTGTGTAGTGTACAAACTATACTGACAGTTGTGTAGTGTACAGACTATACTGACAGTTGTGTAGTGTACAAACTATACTGACAGTTGTGTAGTGTACAGACTATACTGACAGTTGTGTAGTGTACAAACTATACTGACAGTTATGTAGTGTACAGACTATACTGACAGTTGTGTAGGGTACAGACTATACTGACAGTTGTGTAGTGTACAGACTATACTGACAGTTATGTAGTGTACAGACTATACTGACAGTTGTGTAGGGTACAGACTATACTGACAGTTGTGTAGGGTACAGACTATACTGACAGTTGTGTAGTGTACAGACTATACTGACAGTTATGTAGTGTACAGACTATACTGACAGTTGTGTAGTGTACAGACTATACTGACAGTTGTGTAGTGTACAAACTATACTGACAGTTGTGTAGTGTACAGACTATACTGACAGTTATGTAGTGTACAGACTATACTGACAGTTATGTAGTGTACAGACTATACTGACAGTTGTGTAGGGTACAGACTATACTGACAGTTGTGTAGTGTACAGACTATACTGACAGTTGTGTAGGGTACAGACTATACTGACAGTTGTGTAGGGTACAGACTATACTGACAGTTGTGTAGGGTACAGACTATACTGACAGTTGTGTAGGGTACAGACTATACTGACAGTTGTGTAGTGTACAGACTATACTGACAGTTGTGTAGTGTACAGACTATACTGACAGTTGTGTAGGGTACAGACTATACTGACAGTTGTGTAGGGTACAGACTATACTGACAGTTGTGTAGGGTACAGAATATACTGACAGTTGTGTAGTGTACAGACTATACTGACAATTGTGTAGGGTAAAAACTATACTGACAGTTGTGTAGGGTAAAAACTATACTGACAGTTGTGTAGGGTACAGAATATACTGACAGTTGTGTAGTGTACAGACTATACTGACAGTAGTGTAGTGTACAGACTATACTGACAGTTGTGTAGGGTACAGAATATACTGACAGTTGTTTAGGGTACAGACTATACTGACAGTTGTGTAGGGTACAGACTATACTGACAGTTGTGTAGTGTACAGACTATACTGACAGTTGTGTAGTGTACAGACTATACTGACAGTTGTGTAGTGTACAGATTATACTGACAGTTGTGTAGTGTACAGACTATACTGACAGTAGTGTAGTGTACAGACTATACTGACAGTTGTGTAGGGTACAGAATATACTGACAGTTGTGTAGGGTACAGACTATACTGACAGTTGTGTAGGGTACAGACTATACTGACAGTTGTGTAGTGTACAGACTATACTGACAGTTGTGTAGGGTACAGACTATACTGACAGTTGTGTAGTGTACAGACTATACTGACAGTTGTGTAGTGTACAGACTATACTGACAGTTGTGTAGGGTACAGACTATACTGACAGTTGTGTAGTGTACAGACTATACTGACAGTTGTGTAGGGTACAGACTATACTGACAGTTGTGTAGGGTACAGACTATACTGACAGTTGTGTAGTGTACAGACTATACTGACAGTTGTGTAGGGTACAGACTATACTGACAGTTGTGTAGGGTACAGACTATACTGACAGTTGTGTAGGGTACAGAATATACTGACAGTTGTGTAGTGTACAGACTATACTGACAGTTGTGTAGGGTACAGACTATACTGACAGTTGTGTAGGGTACAGACTATACTGACAGTTGTGTAGGGTACAGACTATACTGACAGTTGTGTAGGGTACAGACTATACTGACAGTTGTGTAGTGTACAGACTATACTGACAGTTGTGTAGGGTACAGACTATACTGACAGTTGTGTAGTGTACAGACTATACTGACAGTTGTGTAGTGTACAGACTATACTGACAGTTGTGTAGGGTACAGACTATACTGACAGTTGTGTAGGGTACAGACTATACTGACAGTTGTGTAGTGTACAGACTATACTGACAGTTGTGTAGGGTACAGACTATACTGACAGTTGTGTAGTGTACAGACTATACTGACAGTTGTGTAGTGTACAGACTATACTGACAGTTGTGTAGGGTACAGACTATACTGACAGTTGTGTAGGGTACAGACTATACTGACAGTTGTGTAGAGTACAGACTATACTGACAGTTGTGTAGGGTACAGACTATACTGACAGTTGTGTAGGGTACAGACTATACTGACAGTTGTGTAGTGTACAGACTATACTGACAGTTGTGTAGGGTACAGACTATACTGACAGTTGTGTAGGGTACAGACTATACTGACAGTTGTGTAGTGTACAGACTATACTGACAGTTGTGTAGGGTACAGACTATACTGACAGTTGTGTAGGGTACAGAATATACTGACAGTTGTGTAGTGTACAGACTATACTGACAGTTGTGTAGGGTACAGACTATACTGACAGTTGTGTAGTGTACAGACTATACTGACAGTTGTGTAGTGTACAGACTATACTGACAGTTGTGTAGTGTACAGAATATACTGACAGTTGTGTAGTGTACAGACTATACTGACAGTTGTGTAGTGTACAGACTATACTGACAGTTGTGTAGTGTACAGACTATACTGACAGTTGTGTACTGTACAGACTATACTGACAGTTGTGTAGTGTACAGAATATACTGACAGTTGTGTAGGGTACAGATTATACTGACAGTTGTGTAGGGTACAGACTATACTGACAGTTGTGTAGGGTACAGACTATACTGACAGTTGTGTAGGGTACAGACTATACTGACAGTTGTGTATTGTACAGACTATACTGACAGTTGTGTAGGGTACAGACTATACTGACAGTTGTGTAGGGTACAGATTATACTGACAGTTGTGTAGTGTACAGACTATACTGACAGTTGTGTAGGGTACAGACTATACTGACAGTTGTTTAGGGTACAGACTATACTGACAGTTGTGTAGGGTACAGACTATACTGACAGTTGTGTAGGGTACAGACTATACTGACAGTTGTGTAGGGTACAGAATATACTGACAGTTGTGTAGTGTACAGACTATACTGACAGTTGTGTAGGGTACAGACTATACTGACAGTTGTGTAGGGTACAGACTATACTGACAGTTGTGTAGGGTACAGACTATACTGACAGTTGTGTAGTGTACAGACTATACTGACAGTTGTGTAGGGTACAGACTATACTGACAGTACTGTACGGTACAGACTATACTGACAATTGTGTAGGGTACAGACTATACTGACAATTGTGTAGGGTACAGACTATACTGACAATTGTGTAGTGTACAAACTATACTGACAGTTGTGTAGTGTACAGACTATACTGACAGTTGTGTAGTGTACAAACTATACTGACAGTTGTGTAGTGTACAGACTATACTGACAGTTGTGTAGTGTACAGACTATACTGACAGTTGTGTAGTGTACAGACTATACTGACAGTTGTGTAGTGTACAAACTATACTGACAGTTGTGTAGTGTACAGACTATACTGACAGTTGTGTAGTGTACAGACTATACTGACAGTTGTGTAGTGTACAAACTATACTGACAGTTGTGTAGTGTACAGACTATACTGACAGTTGTGTAGTGTACAAACTATACTGACAGTTGTGTAGTGTACAGACTATACTGACAGTTGCGTAGGGTACAGACTATACTGACAGTTGTGTAGGGTACAGAATATACTGACAGTTGTGTAGTGTACAGACTATACTGACAATTGTGTATTGTAAAAACTATACTGACAGTTGTGAAGGGTACAGACTATACTGACAGTACTGTACGGTACAGACTATACTGACAATTGTGTAGGGTACAGACTATACTGACAGTTGTGTAGGGTACAGACTATACTGACAATTGTGTAGGGTACAGACTATACTGACAATTGTGTAGTGTACAAACTATACTGACAGTTGTGTAGTGTACAGACTATACTGACAGTTGTGTAGTGTACAAACTATACTGACAGTTGTGTAGTGTACAGACTATACTGACAGTTGTGTAGTGTACAGACTATACTGACAGTTGTGTAGTGTACAAACTATACTGACAGTTGTGTAGTGTACAGACTATACTGACAGTTGTGTAGTGTACAGACTATACTGACAGTTGTGTAGTGTACAAACTATACTGACAGTTGTGTAGTGTACAGACTATACTGACAGTTGTGTAGTGTACAAACTATACTGACAGTTGTGTAGTGTACAGACTATACTGACAGTTGTGTAGTGTACAAACTATACTGACAGTTGTGTAGTGTACAGACTATACTGACAGTTGTGTAGTGTACAGACTATACTGACAGTTGTGTAGTGTACAGACTATACTGACAGTTGTGTAGGGTACAGACTATACTGACAGTTGTGTAGGGTACAGACTATACTGACAGTTGTGTAGGGTACAGAATATACTGACAGTTGTGTAGTGTACAGACTATACTGACAATTGTGTAGGGTAAAAACTATACTGACAGTTGTGTAGGGTAAAAACTATACTGACAGTTGTGTAGGGTACAGAATATACAGACAGTTGTGTAGTGTACAGACTATACTGACAGTTGTGTAGTGTACAGACTATACTGACAGTTGTGTAGGGTACAGAATATACTGACAGTTGTTTAGGGTACAGACTATACTGACAGTTGTGTAGGGTACAGACTATACTGACAGTTGTGTAGGGTACAGACTATACTGACAGTTGTGTAGTGTACAGACTATACTGACAGTTGTGTAGTGTACAGACTATACTGACAGTTGTGTAGGGTAAAAACTATACTGACAGTTGTGTAGGGTACAGACTATACTGACAGTTGTGTAGGGTACAGACTATACTGACAGTTGTGTAGGGTACAGACTATACTGACAGTTGTGTAGGGTACAGACTATACTGACAGTTGTGTAGGGTACAGACTATACTGACAGTTGTGTAGTGTACAGACTATACTGACAGTTGTGTAGTGTACAGACTATACTGACAGTTGTGTAGGGTACAGATTATACTGACAGTTGTGTAGTGTGACAAAACCAATCTCGCCACTGTACCTTGGAGGGCCTGTTATGGAACATTCTTTGGGCTGGAGGTACATGGGCTTAAGGATACCCAGAGACTGCATGGAAATATGGAATTTTATATGCTGGACACCCCATGTACTTTCATAACTCTGTCTTATGTCTATGTCACCCTGTATCCATAAATACAGGATGGGTGCAGGGTGTGAGTGCCCCTTGTGGGAGCAATTGTGACTCTATAAGCCAAGTGGGCATAAAAGACTTTATAGCTAATAAGAACTGTTCCTATATTCAGTAATAAGATGTATTCTATGTATGTTTAAGATCTGATTGTGTCTCAGGAGTCTGTCTGGGTAAACTGATTGTGTCCTTGTGTAATTATGTTAACTAGACTGCCCAACATCAGATTGTCTGAGTAAACGTTCTTCCCTAGTTAATTAACTTAATATGTTAATCTGTTTTACCTGTGAATAGACAATTGTTAGAGGTTTGATGCATTGTTCATATGTTTGCTTTACTGTTAAACCAATGCCCTCTGTAACCTGAAGCCAGGGTGTATAAATCTGTGTGCTGCCTTCAAATAAAGCATATATTCTGTTTAAACCTGAAAACTGGCTGGTTTGTGAATTGCTGATTCCCTATGCAGGACGTTGTTCCCTGGTATTAACTCTTGGTACACTGTTGGTACCGTAACATTGGTGGCAGCGACGGAATGAACCTTATCGCCCAGAAGAGCAACTACACAAGCCAGTAACCTCAGGAAGAGGGGGATTATTACAATACTGACTAAGATGGAAAAGAGAAAAGTAAATTTTGCAGCTTTTAAAAACTTCCTGGAAACAGAAGGAGAGATTGATGGGTACCTTGCGGATTTTGAGAGGCAATGTGCACTACACAAGGTACCCGCAGAGGACTGGGTCACGATATTATCTGGAAAATTATCCGGCCGGGCCAGTGAGGCTTTTCGGGCCATTCCAGATGAGGAAGTCGGGGATTATAATACTGTAAAAGAGGCTCTGCTCTCCAGGTATGCGGTTACACCGGAGGCATACCGGAGACGGTTCAGAGACACTGTTAAATTAGCTGGAGATTCCTACCTTGAGTGGGCATGTAAGGTGCACCGCACAGCAGCTCACTGGATAGCGGGGTGCCAAGCCATATCTGGGGAAGAGGTGCTGCAGCTATTCCTGTTGGAACATTGCTTCGACAAATTACCCGCAGGAGTTCGAGAGTGGGTTCGGGACCGTAAACCCTCCACCCTGCAGGAAGCGGCTTGCTTGGCAGATGAGTATACGGATGCCCGCAAACTGGACACTGCTACCACTAAGCCCCCTGCTAGAGTGGAGTACAGACCCCCAGTCACCCCAGCAGCTGCCAGTTACCAAACCCCGGCGCACCACTATACCACACGGCCTCCGGCCACGAACTACCCTCAGAGAGCCCTGCGGTGCTACTCACAACCTATTCGGTGCTTTAGATGTAAGCAACTAGGGCACAAAAGACCAGAGTGTCCCCTAAACGCAGCGAACCAAGCGCAGTCCTGGAGAAGACCCGCCGGCGGAATCCCACGTAATCCTCAGCCTGCGGCCCGCTACGTAGAGGCGCAAGAATGCTGGAGCATCCTACATGAGGCAGACCTTGTGCAAGCTGCCCACCGGAATAACCGGCAACTGGTTAAAGTGAATGGGAAGAAGGTCAGTGGTCTACGGGATACTGGTGCTACCATGACCTTGCTTCAAAAGAACTTGGTGTCTGAGAAACAGTACACTGGAGACACTGTGGCTGTGAGGGTAGCAGGGGGTGATGTGTTCAGCCTACCTGTTGCCAGGGTACATTTGGATTGGGGAGTGGGCGCTAGACCTGTGAATGTGGGGGTCAAGAAGGACTTACCTGCTGATGTTCTTCTTGGAAATGACTTGGCCCCCCTTGTTTCTGCCTACGCTCCTATGGGTCCCGCTGATGTTAACTCTGTGACTACCCATGCTCAGATCCGTGCAGCAGAGACTGACCCACCTGCTGCTAAGCCCCAGAACGCTGAGCTCAGTAAATCTCTATCCGCTATTGATACGTGGAAGTCCCGTTACAATGCGCTGATGAAGGAGAAGAGGAGCGCAGAGGAAAAAGCACGTTTAGAACGTGAATCTCTGCTAGAAAAGCTGCACCGACAGACTGCAGAAAACACCAGCTTGAGAGTGGAACATGAAACATTAAAGAAAAACTTAGTGACACTGGAGGAGAAGCTGACGCTGGCTCATAGTGAGGTGCAGCAACTCAAGGGCACCCTATGTCAGTATGAAGGGATTGTGGATACCTATAAAGAGCAGGTACAGAAAACTCGTAAAGAAGCTGATGGGATTTTGAAGGACTGTTTGGCCCTGGTCTGGGCACTGAGGAATTTGAACCCTTGTTTGTATGGACAAGAATTCTCTCTCATAACGGGAATACAGATGGATTGTCCCAGCAAACTGACATGCCTACCAGGCGCTCTGGTGGTATATGGCACAGTACATACCCTGGACAGCCGAGCATGACAAACCAGAGGGAGAGGAGTTTGATGGTCCTGTCCCCCAGCAACACGGCTGTTTAGCCAAAGGGGAGACGATTGGTCTCCCCCTCCAGCAGCACAGCTATGTATCCAAAGGGGAGACAGTCGGTCTCCCCCTCCAGCAACCAGGCTCCCACCAGGCTACTTCCATGGTAGTGCTGGCACCCTGGCAGAGTACAGCTGGTCTCTGCCCACCTCGCAACCCACCAATTCAGCGTACCAGTCCCCCACACAGCTGTGGTGAGGCACCTGGACATGGACAAGTTTTCCCCGTACTCAGGTGTAGTAACCATTTATTGTGGGTGGACTGTACTACTAATTGTGTTTTATGGGTGGGTTGCTGGACTAACCAGGGCACTGACCGGCAGGAGGTCAGATACCCTGTTAGTCTGTTTGGAAAAGGGGAGAGATGTGACAAAACCAATCTCGCCACTGTACCTTGGAGGGCCTGTTATGGAACATTCTTTGGGCTGGAGGTACATGGGCTTAAGGATACCCAGAGACTGCATGGAAATATGGAATTTTATATGCTGGACACCCCATGTACTTTCATAACTCTGTCTTATGTCTATGTCACCCTGTATCCATAAATACAGGATGGGTGCAGGGTGTGAGTGCCCCTTGTGGGAGCAATTGTGACTCTATAAGCCAAGTGGGCATAAAAGACTTTATAGCTAATAAGAACTGTTCCTATATTCAGTAATAAGATGTATTCTATGTATGTTTAAGATCTGATTGTGTCTCAGGAGTCTGTCTGGGTAAACTGATTGTGTCCTTGTGTAATTATGTTAACTAGACTGCCCAACATCAGATTGTCTGAGTAAACGTTCTTCCCTAGTTAATTAACTTAATATGTTAATCTGTTTTACCTGTGAATAGACAATTGTTAGAGGTTTGATGCATTGTTCATATGTTTGCTTTACTGTTAAACCAATGCCCTCTGTAACCTGAAGCCAGGGTGTATAAATCTGTGTGCTGCCTTCAAATAAAGCATATATTCTGTTTAAACCTGAAAACTGGCTGGTTTGTGAATTGCTGATTCCCTATGCAGGACGTTGTTCCCTGGTATTAACTCTTGGTACACTGTTGGTACCGTAACATGTAGGGTACAGACTATACTGACAGTTGTGTAGTGTACAGACTATACTGACAGTTGTGTAGGGTACAGACTATACTGACAGTTGTGTAGTGTACAGACTATACTGACAGTTGTGTAGTGTACAGACTATACTGACAGTTGTGTAGGGTACAGACTATACTGACAGTTGTGTAGTGTACAGACTATACTGACAGTTGTGTAGTGTACAGACTATACTGACAGTTGTGTAGTATACAGACTATACTGACAGTTGTGTAGGGTACAGAATATACTGACAGTTGTGTAGGGTACAGACTATACTGACAGTTGTGTAGGGTACAGACTATACTGACAGTGGTGTAAGGTACAGACTATACTGACAGTTGTGTAGTGTACAGACTATACTGACAGTTGTGTAGGGTACAGACTATACTGACAGTTGTGTAGTGTACAGACTATACTGACAGTTGTGTAGTGTACAGACTATACTGACAGTTGTGTAGTATACAGACTATACTGACAGTTGTGTAGGGTACAGAATATACTGACAGTTGTTTAGGGTACAGACTATACTGACAGTTGTGTAGGGTACAGACTATACTGACAGTGGTGTAAGGTACAGACTATACTGACAGTTGTGTAGTGTACAGACTATACTGACAGTTGTGTAGTGTACAGACTATACTGACAGTTGTGTAGGGTACAGACTATACTGACAGTTGTGTAGTGTACAGACTATACTGACAGTTGTGTAGTGTACAGACTATACTGACAGTTGTGTAGTGTACAGACTATACTGACAGTTGTGTAGGGTACAGACTATACTGACAGTTGTGTAGTGTACAGACTATACTGACAGTTGTGTAGTGTACAGACTATACTGACAGTTGTGTAGGGTACAGACTATACTGACAGTTGTGTAGTGTACAGACTATACTGACAGTTGTGTAGTGTACAGACTATACTGACAGTTGTGTAGGTACAGACTATACTGACAGTTGTGTAGTGTACAGACTATACTGACAGTTGTGTAGTGTACAGACTATACTGACAGTTGTGTAGGGTACAGACTATACTGACAGTTGTGTAGGGTACAGACTATACTGACAGTTGTGTAGTGTACAGACTATACTGACAATTGTGTAGTGTACAGACTATACTGACAGTTGTGTAGGGTACAGACTATACTGACAGTTGTGTAGGGTACAGACTATACTGACAGTTGTGTAGGGTACAGAATATACTGACAGTTGTGTAGAGTACAGACTATACTGACAGTTGTGTAGGGTACAGACTATACTGACAGTTGTGTAGGGTACAGACTATACTGACAGTTGTGTAGTGTACAGACTATACTGACAGTTGTGTAGGGTACAGACTATACTGACAGTTGTGTAGGGTACAGAATATACTGACAGTTGTGTAGTGTACAGACTATACTGACAGTTGTGTAGGGTACAGACTATACTGACAGTTGTGTAGGGTACAGAATATACTGACAGTTGTGTAGTGTACAGACTATACTGACAGTTGTGTAGGGTACAGACTATACTGACAGTTGTGTAGTGTACAGACTATAGTGACAGATGTGTAGTGTACAGACTATACTGACAGTTGTGTAGTGTACAGAATATACTGACAGTTGTGTAGTGTACAGAATATACTGACAGTTGTGTAGTGTACAGACTATACTGACAGTTGTGTAGTGTACAGACTATACTGACAGTTGTGTAGGGTACAGACTATACTGACAGTTGTGTAGGGTACAGACTATACTGACAGTTGTGTAGTGGTACAGACTATACTGACAGTTGTGTAGTGTACAGACTATACTGACAGTTGTGTAGGGTAACAGACTATACTGACAGTTGTGTAGTGTACAGACTATACTGACAGTTGTGTAGGGTACAGACTATACTGACAGTTGTGTAGTGTACAGACTATACTGACAGTTGTGTAGGGTACAGACTATACTGACAGTTGTGTAGTGTACAGACTATACTGACAGTTGTGTAGTGTACAGACTATACTGACAGTTGTGTAGGGTACAGACTATACTGACAGTTGTGTAGTGTACAGACTATACTGACAGTTGTGTAGTGTACAGACTATACTGACAGTTGTGTAAGGTACAGACTATACTGACAGTTGTGTAGTATACAGACTATACTGACAGTTGTGTAGGGTACAGACTATACTGACAGTTGTGTAGTGTACAGACTATACTGACAATTGTGTAGTGTACAGACTATACTGACAGTTGTGTAGGGTACAGACTATACTGACAGTTGTGTAGGGTACAGACTATACTGACAGTTGTGTAGTGTACAGACTATACTGACAATTGTTTAGTGTACAGACTATACTGACAGTTGTGTAGGGTACAGACTATACTGACAGTTGTGTAGGGTACAGACTATACTGACAGTTGTGTAGGGTACAGAATATACTGACAGTTGTGTAGAGTACAGACTATACTGACAGTTGTGTAGGGTACAGACTATACTGACAGTTGTGTAGGGTACAGAATATACTGACAGTTGTGTAGTGTACAGACTATACTGACAGTTGTGTAGTGTACAGACTATACTGACAGTTGTGTAGGGTACAGAATATACTGACAGTTGTGTAGTGTACAGACTATACTGACAGTTGTGTAGGGTACAGACTATACTGACAGTTGTGTAGGGTACAGAATATACTGACAGTTGTGTAGTGTACAGACTATACTGACAGTTGTGTAGGGTACAGACTATACTGACAGTTGTGTAGTGTACAGACTATAGTGACAGATGTGTAGTGTACAGACTATACTGACAGTTGTGTAGTGTACAGAATATACTGACAGTTGTGTAGTGTACAGAATATACTGACAGTTGTGTAGTGTACAGACTATACTGACAGTTGTGTAGTGTACAGACTATACTGACAGTTGTGTAGTGTACAGAATATACTGACAGTTGTGTAGGGTACAGATATATACTGACAGTTGTGTAGGGTACAGACTATACTGACAGTTGTGTAGGGTACAGACTATACTGACAGTTGTGTAGTGTACAGACTATACTGACAGTTGTGTAGTGTACAGACTATACTGACAGTTGTGTAGGGTACAGACTATACTGACAGTTGTGTATTGTACAGACTATACTGACAGTTGTGTAGGGTACAGACTATACTGACAGTTGTGTAGGGTACAGAATATACTGACAGTTGTGTAGGGTACAGATTATACTGACAGTTGTGTAGGGTACAGACTATACTGACAGTTGTGTAGGGTACAGAATATACTGACAGTTGTGTAGTGTACAGACTATACTGACAGTTGTGTAGGGTACAGACTATACTGACAGTTGTGTAGGGTACAGACTATACTGACAGTTGTGTAGGGTACAGACTATACTGACAGTTGTGTAGTGTACAGACTATACTGACAGTTGTGTAGGGTACAGAATATACTGACAGTTGTGTATTGTAAAAACTATACTGACAGTTGTGTAGGGTACAGACTATACTGACAGTTGTGTAGGGTACAGACTATACTGACAATTGTGTAGGGTACAGACTATACTGACAATTGTGTAGAGTACAGACAATTGTGTAGGGTACAGAATATACTGACAATTGTGTAGGGTACAGACTATACTGACAATTGTGTAGTGTACAGACTATACTGACAGTACTGTACGGTACAGACTATACTGACAATTGTGTAGGGTATAGACTATACTGACAATTGTGTAGGGTACAGACTATACTGACAATTGTGTAGGGTAAAAACTATACTGACAGTTGTGTAGGGTAAAAACTATACTGACAGTTGTGTAGTGTACAGACTATACTGACAGTTGTTTAGTGTACAGACTATACTGACAGTTGTGTAGGGTACAGACTATACTGACAGTTGTGTAGTGTACAGACTATACTGACAGTTGTGTAGTATACAGACTATACTGACAGTTGTGTAGTGTACAGATTATACTGACAGTTGTGTAGGGTACAGACTATACTGACAGTTGTGTGGGGTACAGACTATACTGACAGTTGTGTAGGGTACAGACTATACTGACAGTTGTGTAGGGTACAGACTATACTGACAGTTGTGTAGGGTAAAAACTATACTGGCAGTTGTGTAGGGTACAGACTATACTGACAATTGTGTAGGGTACAGACTATACTGACAGTTGTGTAGTGTACAGACTATACTGACAGTTGTGTAGGGTACAGACTATACTGACAGTTGTGTAGGGTACAGACTATACTGACAGTTGTGTAGTGTACAGACTATACTGACAGTTGTGTAGGGTACAGACTATACTGACAGTTGTGTAGGGTACAGACTATACTGACAGTTGTGTAGTGTACAGACTATACTGACAGTTGTGTAGGGTACAGAATATACTGACAGTTGTGTAGGGTACAGACTATACTGACAGTTGTGTAGGGTACAGACTATACTGACAGTTGTGTAGGGTACAGACTATACTGACAGTTGTGTAGTGTACAGACTATACTGACAGTTGTGTAGTGTACAGACTATACTGACAGTTGTGTAGGGTACAGACTATACTGACAGTTGTGTAGTGTACAGACTATACTGACAGTTGTGTAGGGTACAGACTATACTGACAGTTGTGTAGGGTACAGACTATACTGACAGTTGTGTAGGGTACAGACTATACTGACAGTTGTGTAGGGTACAGACTATACTGACAGTTGTGTAGTGTACAGACTATACTGACAGTTGTGTAGGGTACAGACTATACTGACAGTTGTGTAGTGTACAGACTATACTGACAGTTGTGTAGGGTACAGACTATACTGACAGTTGTGTAGGGTACAGACTATACTGACAGTTGTGTAGTGTACAGACTATACTGACAGTTGTGTAGTGTACAGACTATACTGACAGTTGTGTAGGGTACAGACTATACTGACAGTTGTGTAGGGTACAGACTATACTGACAGTTGTGTAGGGTACAGACTATACTGACAGTTGTGTAGGGTACAGACTATACTGACAGTTGTGTAGTGTACAGACTATACTGACAGTTGTGTAGTGTACAGACTATACTGACAGTTGTGTAGGGTACAGACTATACTGACAGTTGTGTAGGGTACAGACTATACTGACAGTTGTGTAGTGTACAGACTATACTGACAGTTGTGTAGTGTACAGACTATACTGACAGTTGTGTAGGGTACAGACTATACTGACAGTTGTGTAGTGTACAGACTATACTGACAGTTGTGTAGGGTACAGACTATACTGACAGTTGTGTAGGGTACAGACTATACTGACAGTTGTGTAGGGTACAGACTATACTGACAGTTGTGTAGGGTACAGACTATACTGACAGTTGTGTAGGGTACAGACTATACTGACAGTTGTGTAGGGTACAGACTATACTGACAGTTGTGTAGGGTACAGACTATACTGACAGTTGTGTAGGGTACAGAATATACTGACAGTTGTGTAGTGTACAGACTATACTGACAGTTGTGTAGGGTACAGACTATACTGACAGTTGTGTAGGGTACAGACTATACTGACAGTTGTGTAGGGTACAGACTATACTGACAGTTGTGTAGTGTACAGACTATACTGACAGTTGTGTAGGGTACAGACTATACTGACAGTTGTGTAGGGTACAGACTATACTGACAGTTGTGTAAGGTACAGATTATACTGACAGTTATGTAGTGTACAGTCTATACTGACAGTTGTATAGGGTAGAGACTATACTGACAGTTGTATAGGGTAGAGACTATACTGACAGTTGTGTAGTGTACAGACTATACTGACAGTTGTGTAGTGTACAGAATATACTGACAGTTGTGTAGTGTACAGATTATACTGACAGTTGTGTAGTGTACAGACTATACTGACAGTTGTGTAGTGTACAGATTATACTGACAGTTGTGTAGTGTACAGACTATACTGACAGTTGTGTAGTGTACAGACTATACTGACAGTTGTGTAGTGTACAGATTATACTGACAGTTGTGTAGTGTACAGACTATACTGACAGTTGTGTAGTGTACAGATTATACTGACAGTTGTGTAGGGTACAGACTATACTGACAGTTGTGTAGGGTAAAAACTATACTGACAGTTGTGTAGTGTACAGACTATACTGACAGTTGTGTAGGGTACAGACTATACTGACAGTTGTGTAGGGTACAGACTATACTGACAGTTGTGTAGTGTACAGAATATACTGACAGTTGTGTAGTGTACAGACTATACTGACAGTTGTGTAGTGTACAGACTATACTGACAGTTGTGTAGTGTACAGATTATACTGACAATTGTGTAGGGTACAGATTATACTGACAGATGTGTAGTGTACAGAATATACTGACAGTTGTGTAGTGTACAGACTATACTGACAGTTGTGTAGTGTACAGACTATACTGACAGTTGTGTAGTGTACAGACTATACTGACAGTTGTGTAGTGTACAGACTATACTGACAGTTGTGTAGTGTACAGAATATACTGACAGTTGTGTAGGGTACAGATTATACTGACAGTTGTGTAGGGTACAGACTATACTGACAGTTGTGTAGGGTACAGACTATACTGACAGTTGTGTAGTGTACAGACTATACTGACAGTTGTGTAGGGTACAGACTATACTGACAGTTGTGTAGTGTACAGACTATACTGACAGTTGTGTAGGGTACAGACTATACTGACAGTTGTGTAGGGTACAGATTATACTGACAGTTGTGTAGTGTACAGACTATACTGACAGTTGTGTAGGGTACAGACTATACTGACAGTTGTGTAGGGTACAGACTATACTGACAGTTGTGTAGGGTACAGACTATACTGACAGTTGTGTAGGGTACAGACTATACTGGCAGTTGTGTAGGGTACAGACTATACTGACAGTTGTGTAGGGTACAGAATATACTGACAGTTGTGTAGTGTACAGACTATACTGACAGTTGTGTAGGGTACAGACTATACTGACAGTTGTGTAGGGTACAGACTATACCGACAGTTGTGTAGGGTACAGACTATACTGACAGTTGTGTAGTGTACAGACTATACTGACAGTTGTGTAGGGTACAGAAAATACTGACAGTTGTGTATTGTAAAAACTATACTGACAGTTGTGTAGGGTACAGACTATACTGACAATTGTGTAGGGTACAGACTATACTGACAATTGTGTACGGTACAGACTATACTGACAATTGTGTAGGGTACAGACTATACTGACAATTGTGTAGGGTACAGACTATACTGACAATTGTGTAGGGTACAGGATATACTGACAGTTGTGTAGGGTACAGACTATACTGACAATTGTGTACGGTACAGACTATACTGACAATTGTGTAGTGTACAGACTATACTGACAATTGTGTAGGGTACAGACTATACTGACAATTGTGTAGTGTACAGACTATACTGACAATTGTGTAGGGTACAGACTATACTGACAATTGTGTAGGGTACAGACTATACTGACAGTACTGTACGGTACAGACTATACTGACAATTGTGTAGGGTACAGACTATACTGACAATTGTGTAGGGTACAGACTATACTGACAGTTGTGTAGGGTAAAAACTATACTGACAGTTGTGTAGGGTAAAAACTATACTGACAGTTGTGTAGTGTACAGACTATACTGACAGTTGTGTAGGGTACAGACTATACTGACAGTTGTGTAGTGTACAGACTATACTGACAGTTGTGTAGTGTACAGACTATACTGACAGTTGTGTAGTGTACAGATTATACTGACAGTTGTGTAGTATACAGACTATACTGACAGTTGTGTAGTGTACAGATTATACTGACAGTTGTGTAGGGTACAAACTATACTTACAGTTGTGTGGGGTACAGACTATACTGACAGTTGTGTAGGGTACAGACTATACTGACAGTTGTGTAGGGTACAGACTATACTGACAGTTGTGTAGTGTACAGACTATACTGACAGTTGTGTAGGGTACAGACTATACTGACAGTTGTGTAGGGTACAGACTATACTGACAGTTGTGTAGGGTAAAAACTATATTGACAATTGTGTAGGGTACAGACTATACTGACAATTGTGTAGGGTACAGACTATACTGACAATTGTGTAGGCTAAAAACTATACTGACAATTGTGTAGGCTAAAAACTATACTGACAGTTGTGTAGGGTACAGACTATACTGACAGTTGTGTAGGGTAAAAACTATATTGACAATTGTGTAGGGTACAGACTATACTGACAGTTGTGTAGGGTACAGACTATACTGACAGTTGTGTAGTGTACAGATTATACTGACAGTTGTGTAGTATACAGACTATACTGACAATTGTGTAGGGTACAGACTATACTGACAGTTGTGTAGTGTACAGACTATACTGACAGTTGTGTAGTGTATAGACTATACTGACAGTTGTGTAGTATACAGACTATACTGACAATTGTGTAGGGTACAGACTATACTGACAGTTGTGTAGTATACAGACTATACTGACAATTGTGTAGGGTACAGACTATACTGACAGTTGTGTAGGGTACAGACTATACTGACAGTTGTGTAGTGTACAGACTATACTGACAATTGTGTAGGGTACAGACTATACTGACAGTTGTGTAGTGTACAGACTATACTGACAGTTGTGTAGTGTACAGACTATACTGACAATTGTGTAGGGTACAGATTATACTGACAGTTGTGTAGTGTGACAAAACCAATCTCGCCACTGTACCTTGGAGGGCCTGTTATGGAACATCTTTGGGCTGGAGGTACATGGGCTTAAGGATACCCAGAGACTGCATGGAAATATGGAATTTTATATGCTGGACACCCCATGTACTTTCAATAACTCTGTCTTATGTCTATGTCACCCTGTATCCATAAATACAGGATGGGTGCAGGGTGTGAGTGCCCCTTGTGGGAGCAATTGTGACTCTATAAGCCAAGTGGGCATAAAAGACTTTATAGCTAATAAGAACTGTTCCTATATTCAGTAATAAGATGTATTCTATGTATGTTTAAGATCTGATTGTGTCTCAGGAGTCTGTCTGGGTAAACTGATTGTGTTCCTGTGTGATTATGTTAACTAGACTGCCCAACATCAGATTGTCTGAGTAAACGTTCTTCCCTAGTTAATTAACTTAATATGTTAATCTGTTTTACCTGTGAATAGACAATTGTTAGAGGGTTGATGCATTGTTCATATGTTTGCTTTACTGTTAAACCAATGCCCTCTGTAACCTGAAGCCAGGGTGTATAAATCTGTGTGCTGCCTTCAAATAAAGCATATATTCTGTTTAAACCTGAAAACTGGCTGGTTTGTGAATTGCTGATTCCCTATGCAGGACGTTGTTCCCTGGTATTAACTCTTGGTACACTGTTGGTACCGTAACATTGGTGGCAGCGACGGAATGAACCTTATCGCCCAGAAGAGCAACTACACAAGCCAGTAACCTCAGGAAGAGGGGGATTATTACAATACTGACTAAGATGGAAAAGAGAAAAGTAAATTTTGCAGCTTTTAAAAACTTCCTGGAAACAGAAGGAGAGATTGATGGGGACCTTGCGGATTTTGAGAGGCAATGTGCACTACACAAGGTACCCGCAGAGGACTGGGTCACGATATTATCTGGAAAATTATCCGGCCGGGCCAGAGAGGCTTTTCGGGCCATTCCAGATGAGGAAGTCAGGGATTATAATACTGTAAAAGAGGCTCTGCTCTCCAGGTATGCGGTTACACCGGAGGCATACCGGAGACGGTTCAGAGACACTGTTAAATTAGCTGGAGATTCCTACCTTGAGTGGGCATGTAAGGTGCACCGCACAGCAGCTCACTGGATAGCGGGGTGCCAAGCCATATCTGGGGAAGAGGTGCTGCAGCTATTCCTGTTGGAACATTGCTTCGACAAATTACCCGCAGGAGTTCGAGAGTGGGTTCGGGACCGTAAACCCTCCACCCTGCAGGAAGCGGCTTGCTTGGCAGATGAGTATACGGATGCCCGCAAACTGGACACTGCTACCACTAAGCCCCCTGCTAGAGTGGAGTACAGACCCCCAGTCACCCCAGCAGCTGCCAGTTACCAAACCCCGGCGCACCACTATACCACACGGCCTCCGGCCACGAACTACCCTCAGAGAGCCCTGCGGTGCTACTCACAACCTATTCGGTGCTTTAGATGTAAGCAACTAGGGCACAAAAGACCAGAGTGTCCCCCTAAACGCAGCGAACCAAGCGCAGTCCTGGAGAAGACCCGCCGGCGGAATCCCACGTAATCCTCAGCCTGCGGCCCGCTACGTAGAGGCGCAAGAATGCTGGAGCATCCTACATGAGGCAGACCTTGTGCAAGCTGCCCACCGGAATAACCGGCAACTGGTTAAAGGTGAATGGGAAGAAGGTCAGTGGTCTACGGGATACTGGTGCTACCATGACCTTGCTTCAAAAGAACTTGGTGTCTGAGAAACAGTACACTGGAGACACTGTGGCTGTGAGGGTAGCAGGGGGTGATGTGTTCAGCCTACCTGTTGCCAGGGTACATTTGGATTGGGGAGTGGGCGCTAGACCTGTGAATGTGGGGGTCAAGAAGGACTTACCTGCTGATGTTCTTCTTGGAAATGACTTGGCCCCCCTTGTTTCTGCCTACGCTCCTATGGGTCCCGCTGATGTTAACTCTGTGACTACCCATGCTCAGATCCGTGCAGCAGAGACTGACCCACCTGCTGCTAAGCCCCAGAACGCTGAGCTCAGTAAATCTCTATCCGCTATTGATACGTGGAAGTCCCGTTACAATGCGCTGATGAAGGAGAAGAGGAGCGCAGAGGAAAAAGCACGTTTAGAACGTGAATCTCTGCTAGACAAGCTGCACCGACAGACTGCAGAAAACACCAGCTTGAGAGTGGAACATGAAACATTAAAGAAAAACTTAGTGACACTGGAGGAGAAGCTGACGCTGGCTCATAGTGAGGTGCAGCAACTCAAGGGCACCCTATGTCAGTATGAAGGGATTGTGGATACCTATAAAGAGCAGGTACAGAAAACTCGTAAAGAAGCTGATGGGATTTTGAAGGACTGTTTGGCCCTGGTCTGGGCACTGAGGAATTTGAACCCTTGTTTGTATGGACAAGAATTCTCTCTCATAACGGGAATACAGATGGATTGTCCCAGCAAACTGACATGCCTACCAGGCGCTCTGGTGGTATATGGCACAGTACATACCCTGGACAGCCGAGCATGACAAACCAGAGGGAGAGGAGTTTGATGGTCCTGTCCCCCAGCAACACGGCTGTTTAGCCAAAGGGGAGACGATTGGTCTCCCCCTCCAGCAGCACAGCTATGTATCCAAAGGGGAGACAGTCGGTCTCCCCCTCCAGCAACCAGGCTCCCACCAGGCTACTTCCATGGTAGTGCTGGCACCCTGGCAGAGTACAGCTGGTCTCTGCCCACCCTCGCAACCCACCAATTCAGCGTACCAGTCCCCCACACAGCTGTGGTGAGGCACCCTGGACATGGACAAGTTTTCCCCGTACTCAGGTGTAGTAACCATTTATTGTGGGTGGACTGTACTACTAATTGTGTTTTATGGGTGGGTTGCTGGACTAACCAGGGCACTGACCGGCAGGAGGTCAGATACCCTGTTAGTCTGTTTGGAAAAGGGGAGAGATGTGACAAAACCAATCTCGCCACTGTACCTTGGAGGGCCTGTTATGGAACATTCTTTGGGCTGGAGGTACATGGGCTTAAGGATACCCAGAGACTGCATGGAAATATGGAATTTTATATGCTGGACACCCCATGTACTTTCATAACTCTGTCTTATGTCTATGTCACCCTGTATCCATAAATACAGGATGGGTGCAGGGTGTGAGTGCCCCTTGTGGGAGCAATTGTGACTCTATAAGCCAAGTGGGCATAAAAGACTTTATAGCTAATAAGAACTGTTCCTATATTCAGTAATAAGATGTATTCTATGTATGTTTAAGATCTGATTGTGTCTCAGGAGTCTGTCTGGGTAAACTGATTGTGTCCTTGTGTAATTATGTTAACTAGACTGCCCAACATCAGATTGTCTGAGTAAACGTTCTTCCCTAGTTAATTAACTTAATATGTTAATCTGTTTTACCTGTGAATAGACAATTGTTAGAGGTTTGATGCATTGTTCATATGTTTGCTTTACTGTTAAACCAATGCCCTCTGTAACCTGAAGCCAGGGTGTATAAATCTGTGTGCTGCCTTCAAATAAAGCATATATTCTGTTTAAACCTGAAAACTGGCTGGTTTGTGAATTGCTGATTCCCTATGCAGGACGTTGTTCCCTGGTATTAACTCTTGGTACACTGTTGGTACCGTAACATGTAGGGTACAGACTATACTGACAGTTGTGTAGTGTACAGACTATACTGACAGTTGTGTAGGGTACAGGCTATACTGACAGTTGTGTAGTGTACAGACTATACTGACAGTTGTGTAGTGTACAGACTATACTGACAGTTGTGTAGGGTACAGACTATACTGACAGTTGTGTAGTGTACAGACTATACTGACAGTTGTGTAGTGTACAGACTATACTGACAGTTGTGTAGTATACAGACTATACTGACAGTTGTGTAGGGTACAGAATATACTGACAGTTGTTTAGGGTACAGACTATACTGACAGTTGTGTAGGGTACAGACTATACTGACAGTGGTGTAAGGTACAGACTATACTGACAGTTGTGTAGTGTACAGACTATACTGACAGTTGTGTAGGGTACAGACTATACTGACAGTTGTGTAGTGTACAGACTATACTGACAGTTGTGTAGTGTACAGACTATACTGACAGTTGTGTAGTATACAGACTATACTGACAGTTGTGTAGGGTACAGAATATACTGACAGTTGTTTAGGGTACAGACTATACTGACAGTTGTGTAGGGTACAGACTATACTGACAGTGGTGTAAGGTACAGACTATACTGACAGTTGTGTAGTGTACAGACTATACTGACAGTTGTGTAGTGTACAGACTATACTGACAGTTGTGTAGGGTAAAAACTATACTGACAGTTGTGTAGTGTACAGACTATACTGACAGTTGTGTAGGGTACAGACTATACTGACAGTTGTGTAGTGTACAGACTATACTGACAGTTGTGTAGGGTACAGACTATACTGACAGTTGTGTAGTGTACAGACTATACTGACAGTTGTGTAGTGTACAGACTATACTGACAGTTGTGTAGGGTACAGACTATACTGACAGTTGTGTAGTGTACAGACTATACTGACAGTTGTGTAGTGTACAGACTATACTGACAGTGGTGTAAGGTACAGACTATACTGACAGTTGTGTAGTGTACAGACTATACTGACAATTGTGTAGTGTACAGACTATACTGACAGTTGTGTAGGGTACAGACTATACTGACAGTTGTGTAGGGTACAGACTATACTGACAGTTGTGTAGTGTACAGACTATACTGACAATTGTGTAGTGTACAGACTATACTGACAGTTGTGTAGGGTACAGACTATACTGACAGTTGTGTAGGGTACAGACTATACTGACAGTTGTGTAGGGTACAGAATATACTGACAGTTGTGTAGAGTACAGACTATACTGACAGTTGTGTAGGGTACAGACTATACTGACAGTTGTGTAGGGTACAGAATATACTGACAGTTGTGTAGTGTACAGACTATACTGACAGTTGTGTAGGGTACAGACTATACTGACAGTTGTGTAGGGTACAGAATATACTGACAGTTGTGTAGTGTACAGACTATACTGACAGTTGTGTAGGGTACAGACTATACTGACAGTTGTGTAGGGTACAGAATATACTGACAGTTGTGTAGTGTACAGACTATACTGACAGTTGTGTAGGGTACAGACTATACTGACAGTTGTGTAGTGTACAGACTATAGTGACAGATGTGTAGTGTACAGACTATACTGACAGTTGTGTAGTGTACAGAATATACTGACAGTTGTGTAGTGTACAGAATATAGTGACAGTTGTGTAGTGTACAGACTATACTGACAGTTGTGTAGTGTACAGACTATACTGACAGTTGTGTAGGGTACAGACTATACTGACAGTGGTGTAAGGTACAGACTATACTGACAGTTGTGTAGTGTACAGACTATACTGACAGTTGTGTAGTGTACAGACTATACTGACAGTTGTGTAGGGTAAAAACTATACTGACAGTTGTGTAGTGTACAGACTATACTGACAGTTGTGTAGGGTACAGACTATACTGACAGTTGTGTAGTGTACAGACTATACTGACAGTTGTGTAGGGTACAGACTATACTGACAGTTGTGTAGTGTACAGACTATACTGACAGTTGTGTAGTGTACAGACTATACTGACAGTTGTGTAGGGTACAGACTATACTGACAGTTGTGTAGTGTACAGACTATACTGACAGTTGTGTAGTGTACAGACTATACTGACAGTGGTGTAAGGTACAGACTATACTGACAGTTGTGTAGTATACAGACTATACTGACAGTTGTGTAGGGTACAGACTATACTGACAGTTGTGTAGTGTACAGACTATACTGACAATTGTGTAGTGTACATACTATACTGACAGTTGTGTAGGGTACAGACTATACTGACAGTTGTGTAGGGTACAGACTATACTGACAGTTGTGTAGTGTACAGACTATACTGACAATTGTTTAGTGTACAGACTATACTGACAGTTGTGTAGGGTACAGACTATACTGACAGTTGTGTAGGGTACAGACTATACTGACAGTTGTGTAGGGTACAGAATATACTGACAGTTGTGTAGAGTACAGACTATACTGACAGTTGTGTAGGGTACAGACTATACTGACAGTTGTGTAGGGTACAGAATATACTGACAGTTGTGTAGTGTACAGACTATACTGACAGTTGTGTAGGGTACAGACTATACTGACAGTTGTGTAGGGTACAGAATATACTGACAGTTGTGTAGTGTACAGACTATACTGACAGTTGTGTAGGGTACAGACTATACTGACAGTTGTGTAGGGTACAGAATATACTGACAGTTGTGTAGTGTACAGACTATACTGACAGTTGTGTAGGGTACAGACTATACTGACAGTTGTGTAGTGTACAGACTATAGTGACAGATGTGTAGTGTACAGACTATACTGACAGTTGTGTAGTGTACAGAATATACTGACAGTTGTGTAGTGTACAGAATATACTGACAGTTGTGTAGTGTACAGACTATACTGACAGTTGTGTAGTGTACAGACTATACTGACAGTTGTGCAGTGTACAGAATATACTGACAGTTGTGTAGGGTACAGATAATTACTGACAGTTGTGTAGGGTACAGACTATACTGACAGTTGTGTAGGGTACAGACTATACTGACAGTTGTGTAGTGTACAGACTATACTGACAGTTGTGTAGTGTACAGACTATACTGACAGTTGTGTAGGGTACATACTATACTGACAGTTGTGTATTGTACAGACTATACTGACAGTTGTGTAGGGTACAGACTATACTGACAGTTGTGTAGGGTACAGAATATACTGACAGTTGTGTAGGGTACAGATTATACTGACAGTTGTGTAGGGTACAGACTATACTGACAGTTGTGTAGGGTACAGAATATACTGACAGTTGTGTAGTGTACAGACTATACTGACAGTTGTGTAGGGTACAGACTATACTGACAGTTGTGTAGGGTACAGACTATACTGACAGTTGTGTAGGGTACAGACTATACTGACAGTTGTGTAGTGTACAGACTATACTGACAGTTGTGTAGGGTACAAAATATACTGACAGTTGTGTATTGTAAAAACTATACTGACAGTTGTGTAGGGTACAGACTATACTGACAGTACTGTACGGTACAGACTATACTGACAATTGTGTAGGGTACAGACTATACTGACAATTGTGTAGAGTACAGACAATTGTGTAGGGTACAGAATATACTGACAATTGTGTAGGGTACAGACTATACTGACAATTGTGTAGTGTACAGACTATACTGACAGTACTGTACGGTACAGACTATACTGACAATTGTGTAGGGTATAGACTATACTGACAATTGTGTAGGGTACAGACTATACTGACAATTGTGTAGGGTAAAAAACTATACTGACAGTTGTGTAGGGTAAAAACTATACTGACAGTTGTGTAGTGTACAGACTATACTGACAGTTGTTTAGTGTACAGACTATACTGACAGTTGTGTAGGGTACAGACTATACTGACAGTTGTGTAGTGTACAGACTATACTGACAGTTGTGTAGGGTACAGACTATACTGACAGTTGTGTAGTGTACAGATTATACTGACAGTTGTGTAGGGTACAGACTATACTGACAGTTGTGTGGGGTACAGACTATACTGACAGTTGTGTAGGGTACAGACTATACTGACAGTTGTGTAGGGTACAGACTATACTGACAGTTGTGTAGGGTAAAAACTATATTGACAATTGTGTAGGGTACAGACTATACTGACAATTGTGTAGGGTACAGACTATACTGACAGTTGTGTAGTGTACAGACTATATTGACAGTTCTATAGGGTACAGACTATACTGACAGTTGTGTAGGGTACAGAATATACTAACAGTTGTGTAGTGTACAGACTATACTGACAGTTGTGTAGGGTACAGACTATACTGACAGTTGTGTAGGGTACAGACTATACTGACAGTTGTGTAGTGTACAGACTATACTGACAGTTGTGTAGGGTACAGAATATACTGACAGTTGTTTAGGGTACAGACTATACTGACAGTTGTGTAGGGTACAGACTATACTGACAGTTGTGTAGGGTACAGACTATACTGACAGTTGTGTAGTGTACAGACTATACTGACAGTTGTGTAGTGTACAGACTATACTGACAGTTGTGTAGGGTACAGACTATACTGACAGTTGTGTAGTGTACAGACTATACTGACAGTTGTGTAGGGTAGAGACTATACTGACAGTTGTGTAGGGTACATAATATACTGACAGTTGTGTAGGGTACAGACTATACTGACAGTTGTGTAGGGTACAGACTATACTGACAGTTGTGTAGGGTACAGACTATACTGACAGTTGTGTAGGGTACAGACTATACTGACAGTTGTGTAGTGTACAGACTATACTGACAGTTGTGTAGGGTACAGACTATACTGACAGTTGTGTAGTGTACAGACTATACTGACAGTTGTGTAGTGTACAAACTATACTGACAGTTGTGTAGTGTACAGACTATACTGACAGTTGTGTAGTGTACAGACTATACTGACAGTTGTGTAGGGTACAGACTATACTGACAGTTGTGTAGGGTACAGACTATACTGACAGTTGTGTAGGGTACAGACTATACTGACAGTTGTGTAGTGTACAGACTATACTGACAGTTGTGTAGTGTACAGACTATACTGACAGTTGTGTAGGGTACAGACTATACTGACAGTTGTGTAGGGTACAGACTATACTGACAGTTGTGTAGTGTACAGACTATACTGACAGTTGTGTAGTGTACAGACTATACTGACAGTTGTGTAGGGTACAGACTATACTGACAGTTGTGTAGTGTACAGACTATACTGACAATTGTGTAGGGTACAGACTATACTGACAGTTGTGTTGGGTACAGACTATACTGACAGTTGTGTAGGGTACAGACTATACTGACAGTTGTGTAGGGTACAGACTATACTGACAGTTGTGTAGGGTACAGAATATACTGACAGTTGTGTAGAGTACAGACTATACTGACAGTTGTGTAGGGTACAGACTATACTGACAGTTGTGTAGGGTACAGAATATACTGACAGTTGTGTAGTGTACAGACTATACTGACAGTTGTGTAGGGTACAGACTATACTGACAGTTGTGTAGTGTACAGACTATACTGACAGTTGTGTAGTGTACAGACTATACTGACAGTTGTGTAGTGTACAGACTATACTGACAGTTGTGTAGTGTACAGACTATACTGACAGTTGTGTAGGGTACAGACTATACTGACAGTTGTGTAGTGTACAGATTATACTGACAGTTATGTAGTGTACAGACTATACTGACAGTTGTATAGGGTAGAGACTATACTGACAGTTGTGTAGTGTACAGACTATAGTGACAGTTGTGTAGTGTACAGACTATACTGACAGTTGTGTAGTGTACAGAATATACTGACAGTTGTGTAGTGTACAGATTATACTGACAGTTGTGTAGTGTACAGACTATACTGACAGTTGTGTAGTGTACAGATTATACTGACAGTTGTGTAGTGTACAGACTATACTGACAGTTGTGTAGTGTACAGACTATACTGACAGTTGTGTAGTGTACAGATTATACTGACAGTTGTGTAGTGTACAGACTATACTGACAGTTGTGTAGTGTACAGATTATACTGACAGTTGTGTAGGGTACAGACTATACTGACAGTTGTGTAGGGTAAAAACTATACTGACAGTTGTGTAGTGTACAGACTATACTGACAGTTGTGTAGGGTACAGACTATACTGACAGTTGTGTAGGGTACAGACTATACTGACAGTTGTGTAGTGTACAGAATATACTGACAGTTGTGTAGTGTACAGATTATACTGACAGTTGTGTAGTGTACAGACTATACTGACAGTTGTGTAGTGTACAGATTATACTGACAATTGTGTAGGGTACAGATTATACTGACAGTTGTGTAGTGTACAGAATATACTGACAGTTGTGTAGTGTACAGACTATACTGACAGTTGTGTAGTGTACAGACTATACTGACAGTTGTGTAGTGTACAGACTATACTGACAGTTGTGTAGTGTACAGATTATACTGACAGTTGTGTAGTGTACAGAATATACTGACAGTTGTGTAGGGTACAGACTATACTGACAGTTGTGTAGGGTACAGACTATACTGACAGTTGTGTAGGGTACAGACTATACTGACAGTTGTGTAGTGTACAGACTATACTGACAGTTGTGTAGGGTACAGACTATACTGACAGTTGTGTATTGTACAGACTATACTGACAGTTGTGTAGGGTACAGACTATACTGACAGTTGTGTAGGGTACAGATTATACTGACAGTTGTGTAGTGTACAGACTATACTGACAGTTGTGTAGGGTACAGACTATACTGACAGTTGTTTAGGGTACAGACTATACTGACAGTTGTGTAGGGTACAGACTATACTGACAGTTGTGTAGGGTACAGACTATACTGGCAGTTGTGTAGGGTACAGACTATACTGACAGTTGTGTAGGGTACAGAATATACTGACAGTTGTGTAGTGTACAGACTATACTGACAGTTGTGTAGGGTACAGACTATACTGACAGTTGTGTAGGGTACAGACTATACCGACAGTTGTGTAGGGTACAGACTATACTGACAGTTGTGTAGTGTACAGACTATACTGACAGTTGTGTAGGGTACAGAAAATACTGACAGTTGTGTATTGTAAAAACTATACTGACAGTTGTGTAGGGTACAGACTATACTGACAATTGTGTAGGGTACAGACTATACTGACAATTGTGTACGGTACAGACTATACTGACAATTGTGTAGGGTACAGACTATACTGACAATTGTGTAGGGTACAGACTATACTGACAATTGTGTAGGGTACAGGATATACTGACAGTTGTGTAGGGTACAGACTATACTGACAATTGTGTACGGTACAGACTATACTGACAATTGTGTAGGGTACAGACTTTACTGACAATTGTGTAGGGTACAGACTATACTGACAATTGTGTAGGGTACAGAATATACTGACAATTGTGTAGGGTACAGACTATACTGACAATTGTGTAGGGTACAGACTATACTGACAGTACTGTACGGTACAGACTATACTGACAATTGTGTAGGGTACAGACTATACTGACAATTGTGTAGGGTACAGACTATACTGACAGTTGTGTAGGGTAAAAACTATACTGACAGTTGTGTAGGGTAAAAACTATACTGACAGTTGTGTAGTGTACAGACTATACTGACAGTTGTGTAGGGTACAGACTATACTGACAGTTGTGTAGTGTACAGACTATACTGACAGTTGTGTAGTGTACAGACTATACTGACAGTTGTGTAGTGTACAGACTATACTGACAGTTGTGTAGTATACAGACTATACTGACAGTTGTGTAGTGTACAGATTATACTGACAGTTGTGTAGGGTACAAACTATACTTACAGTTGTGTGGGGTACAGACTATACTGACAGTTGTGTAGGGTACAGACTACACTGACAGTTGTGTAGGGTACAGACTATACTGACAGTTGTGTAGTGTACAGACTATACTGACAGTTGTGTAGGGTACAGACTATACTGACAGTTGTGTAGGGTACAGACTATACTGACAGTTGTGTAGGGTAAAAAACTATATTGACAATTGTGTAGGGTACAGACTATACTGACAATTGTGTAGGGTACAGACTATACTGACAATTGTGTAGGCTAAAAACTATACTGACAATTGTGTAGGCTAAAAACTATACTGACAGTTGTGTAGTGTACAGACTATACTGACAGTTGTGTAGGGTAAAAACTATATTGACAATTGTGTAGGGTACAGACTATACTGACAGTTGTGTAGGGTACAGACTATACTGACAGTTGTGTAGTGTACAGATTATACTGACAGTTGTGTAGTATACAGACTATACTGACAATTGTGTAGGGTACAGACTATACTGACAGTTGTGTAGTGTACAGACTATACTGACAGTTGTGTAGTGTATAGACTATACTGACAGTTGTGTAGTATACAGACTATACTGACAATTGTGTAGGGTACAGACTATACTGACAGTTGTGTAGTATACAGACTATACTGACAATTGTGTAGGGTACAGACTATACTGACAGTTGTGTAGGGTACAGACTATACTGACAGTTGTGTAGTGTACAGACTATACTGACAATTGTATAGGGTACAGACTATACTGACAGTTGTGTAGTGTACAGACTATACTGACAGTTGTGTAGTGTACAGACTATACTGACAATTGTGTTGGGTACAGACTATACTGACAGTTGTGTAGGGTAAAAACTATACTGACAGTTGTGTAGGGTACAGACTATACTGACAGTACTGTACGGTACAGTTTATACTGACAGTTGTGTAGTGTACAGACTATATTGACAGTTCTATAGGGTACAGACTATACTGACAGTTGTGTAGTGTACAGACTATACTGACAATTGTGTAGGGTAAAAACTATACTGACAGTTGTGTAGGGTACAGACTATACTGACAGTTGTGTAGTGTACAGACTATACTGACAGTTGTGTAGTGTACAGACTATACTTACAGTTGTGTAGGGTAGAGACTATACTGACAGTTGTGTAGGGTAAAAACTATACTGACAGTTGTGTAGGGTACAGACTGTTACGGTACCAACAGTGTACCAAGGGTTAATACCAGATGAACAATGTCCTGCATAGGGAATCAGCAATTCACAACCCAGCCAGTTTCCCTGCAAACATGAGACCAAGCTCCACATTTCAGGTTTAAAAAAAGAATGACATTTATTAAAAGGCTATGCCTAGTATTTATGCAGGTCTGACCCCCCCCCAGATGGGGGTTGAAAGGCTGTTGTACATTACATGGAGGGAACAAGCCCTTTGACATGATACAATAGAATTATATTACTTAAACACTTCAACCACAAGACACTCTTGGCCCTTCTTATCACTTAGGCGTTTTCTCTCTGGAGTTGATCAAACAATAGAATGCTTAGCACTAATTAGATTATAGCTGGAGCCAGCAACTCTGTCTTTAGAAATTAGTTTCTTAGCTAAACACAATTAACTCCTTCAGTCCTGACAGAAGGGTCTGTCACATATCTCCCCCCTTTTCCAAACAGACTAACAGGGTATCTGACCTCCTGCCGGTCAGTGCCCTGGTTAGTCCAGCAACCCACCCATAAAACACAATTAGTAGTACAGCCCACCCACAATAAATGGTTACTACACCTGAGTACGGGGAAAACTTGTCCATGTCCAGGTGCCTCACCACAGCTGTGTGGGGGACTGGTACGCTGAATTGGTGGGTTGCGAGGTGGGCAGAGACCAGCTGTACTCTGCCCGGGTGCCAGCACTACCATGGAAGTAGCCTGGTGGGAGCCTGGTTGCTGGAGGGGGAGACCGACTGTCTCCCCTTTGGATACATAGCTGTGCTGCTGGAGGGGGAGACCAATCGTCTCCCCTTTGGCTAAACAGCCGTGTTGCTGGGGGACAGGACCATCAAACTCCTCTCCCTCTGGTTTGTCATGCTCGGCTGTCCAGGGTATGTACTGTGCCATATACCACCAGAGCGCCTGGTAGGCATGTCAGTTTGCTGGGACAATCCATCTGTATTCCCGTTATGAGAGAGAATTCCTGTCCATACAAACAAGGGTTCAAATTCCTCAGTGCCCAGACCAGGGCCAAACAGTCCTTCAAAATCACATCAGCTTCTTTACGAGTTTTCTGTACCTGCTCTTTATAGGTATCCACAATCCCTTCATACTGACATAGGGTGCCCTTGAGTTGCAGC
>NC_069504.1:1152766280-1152825740 GCF_027579735.1 Bombina bombina
CCGGTGTGGGCATTAAAGAAATTGACTCCCTATTTATATGGGCAGGAGTTCACTCTGGTCACCGACCATAACCCGTTGGTGTGGCTGAACCGGGTCTCTGGAGATAATGGCAGGCTATTACGTTGGAGTTTATCGTTGCAACCCTTCAATTTCACCATTACTTACAGACCTGGGAAACAGAATGGCAACGCCGACGGGTTGTCCAGACAAACCGACCTCAGCCCCGCATAACCAGCGGTCTGGACAGCCTTAGTCTGCCCCGAAAAGGGGTCAGACCGTGTCTGCCAGAGTGTTCCACAGAAAGGGAGCACTGTTACAGAAGCATTAGTTATTTTGTTGTGAAGAAACTTATTTCCCAGCAGCAATGCCTGAACCAGCCAAGCCAGCGCCTAAGAAGGGCTCCAAGAAAACTGTAACAAGTATCATTTCATAAAGGGTTAACTCTGTTCAGTTTTGAGAAAACTATTTTCTGAGGCAGGTTTCCTAGCATATTGTGTACTGTAATTAAGTTTGTGATAAGCATTCACTGCTAGGTGATAAGAAGGACTCAATTGTTTTCTTGTGTGTACTTGTTATCTGCGGTGGCCTGTCCAAGGGCTTTGTCTAAATGTGTGATGGGGGATTTTATGCTTCCCCCCCTGGGAGTGCCCTGTGTGCATGTAACCTAAATAAAAAGCAGGCTGGGCATCCCAGTCCTCAGTTCTTGGTTGTCCCTCAATCGCAGCGTTGACTCGTTTTTGTGGGCAGAAGGGTATCCTAGCTGTACTACAGCTAAGGGGGATTATTCTACATTTGCGAGACTCATATAGAATACTATGGAAAGCAGTTTCTCCCCTCTTCAGCAATAGGAATCCAGGCTACTAAGCGGTCCATCTCTCAGCGAGACTAAGGGTAACCGTAACACAGCCTAACAGCCAGCCTTAAATAGGGAGGTTTTGCACAGGATTGGCTCTGAGTATATTCAAAATTAAGTGCACCTGTGATTGCACAGGTGAAAAATAATTTAAATAAATACACATTTGACAGATTTTTTAAGTTGCATTCTATTGCATTTGAAATTCACAACTGCTAAAACTGGCTGTGGCTCAACATATAAGTAAACAGAGTAGTAAGCACAGAGCCACAGGTTCAAATCCCTACACAACCCTTTTGAGCAAAAAGCCTCCCAAACCTTTTCTTTTTCTTTTTTAGTCTGGAGGCTTGGTTCGTGACAGATGCCCCCTCCAAAGAGTGCACTCCGGGCGCTCAAAGCCTTTTCAAACATCTGAAGAGCAGTTTTAGGAACCAGTGTTCCATTTGAAGCCCTAATACATTCAGATGAAGTTGATTCTTTCCTTGGAGCAGCTGCCTGAGTTTGGGGGATCCATAGAAGATTCCATTGTGGGCATAACAAGAGTTGAAATACAAAGATTGGTTTGATTTGGAGGTTCATGATTATGCCAAACAGCTTGCAATGCACTGGCTGATGGGTAGAGTACCTCCGGGTAGGATATGACCTCTCCTTCAGAGTCAAGGAATTCGTTATTGGTGTCATATATATCCAAATCAACCATATCATCCAATTCTTCCTCAGTCAATGAGTAGCTGGGTGAAGGAGGTGCAGAGAGGTGTGGATCTTTAGATTTGGCAGAGTCTGATTCAGCTGGAAGGTTTGTCACTTTTGAAGAGTGACTTCCGTTAGAAGAATCTCCAGCCAGAGCAGAGACAAGGTAATGTGCAGGATTTCCAGGAGGTATTTTTGCAGAGTTCCCCAATGTGATAGATGTAGAAACAGAGGCAGTGACATGAGTAGTGGATGTAGTTGAAGTTGTACTCTCAATGACCATCTGTTTCAAATCAGGTACCATTTCTTGTAGCGTGCTAGAAATGGTTGATTGTAGAATAGATGTATTCTCCATAGCTGGGTCCTCTCCAGGGGTATCTTTCAGTTTGCTAGTGGAAGTATCATTTGTTCCCTTAGCATCAGAGTCCATTTAAGACTTGGCTGTATCTCAACTTGATCCTCTAGGGGGGTCTTACTGGACACCCTGTGACCAGTTCCCCCACAATAAAAACAAAGGTTAAGTCGTCTTCACCTAGTCTTTTCCTCTTCTGTTAAGGGTTCTTTACAACCTTTGTTTGATTGGGAGGTAACTTCAGAAAAGTTTTCGGTTGGGAGACATAACGTTTCCACCAGCTCCATAAAGTTAATCAGTATGTCCTTAATAAACTTCAATACCGCTTCCAATACAGCAATAATCCCAGAGGGCTCTCTTTTATGGTTTTCACATTCTGTCATGTTCTGTCTCAGAATATTTTGTGAGAGCCTCATTGTCTGGAACAGTTGCTTTAAATGAAGATTAGTAGAAGCCATATAGATTATAGAAACAAACTTGTAAACAGGTAGCAGGTTTAAAGGTAAAGTCTTTCTCCTGGTAATAACTGAAGTGTACGATTTGCACAAAGCAGGAAACAAACTTTTAAACAGGTAGCAGGTTTAAAGGTAAAGTCTTTGTCCTGGTAATAACTGAAGTGTACAATTTGCACAAAGCAGGAAACAAACTTGTAAACAGGTAGCAGGTTTAAAGGTAAAGTCTTTCTCCTGGTAATAACTGAAGTGTACGATTTGCACAAAGCAGGAAACAAACTTGTAAACAGGTAGCAGGTTTAAAGGTAAAGTCTTTCTCCTGGTAATAACTGAAGTGTACGATTTGCACAAAGCAGGAAACAAACTTGTAAACAGGTAGTAGGTTTAAAGGTACAATCTTTCTCCTGGTAATAACTGAAGTACAGGATTTGCACAAAGCAGGAAACAAACTTGTAAACAGGTAGCAGGTTTAAAGGTAAAGTCTTTCTCCTGGTAATAACTGAAGTACAGGATTTGCACAAAGCAGGAAACAAACTTGTATACAGGTAGCAGGTTTAAAGGTAAAGTCTTTCTCCTGGTAATAACTGAAGTGTACGATTTGCACAAAGCAGGAAATAAACTTATAAACAGGTAGCAGGATTAAAGTTAAAGTCTTTCTCCTGGTAATAACTGAAGTGTACGATTTGCACAAAGCAGGAAACAAACTTGTAAACAGGTAGCAGGTTTAAAGGTAAAGTCTTTCTCCTGGTAATAACTGAAGTGTACAATTTGCACAAAGCAGGAAACAAACTTGTAAACAGGTAACAGGTTTAAAGGTAAAGTCTTTCTCCTGTTAATAACTGAAGTGTACGATTTGCACAAAGCAGGAAACAAACTTATAAACAGATAGCAGGATTAAAGGTAAAGTCTTTCTCCTGGTAATAACTGAAGTGTACGATTTGCACAAAGCAGGAAACAAACTTGTAAACAGGTAGCAGGTTTAAAGGTAAAGTCTTTCTCCTGGTAATAACTGAAGTGTACAATTTGCACAAAGCAGGAAACAAACTTGTAAACAGGTAACAGGTTTAAAGGTAAAGTCTTTCTCCTGTTAATAACTGAAGTGTACGATTTGCACAAAGCAGGAAACAAACTTGTAAACAGGTAACAGGTTTAAAGGTAAAGTCTTTCTCCTGGTAATTAACTGAATTGCAGGATTTGCACAAAGCAGGAAACAAACTTATAAACAGGTAGCAGGTTTAAAGGTAAAGTCTTTCTCCTGGTAATAACTGAAGTACAGGATTTGTACAAGGCAGGAAACAAGCTTGTAAACAGGTACAAAGGTGAAGTCTTCTTCTAAATATGTACTGAAGTACAGTAAACAGGTTCTGGCTTGTGACAAAGCAGAAACAATGTGAAGACAATATGCAGCCTAACAGCCAACCTTAAATAGGGAGGTTTTGCACAGGATTGTCTCTGAGTATATTCAAAATTAAGTGCACCTGTGATTGCACAGGTGAAAATTTAATTAGACAAATACACATTTGACAGTTCTTTTAAGTTGCATGCTATTGCATTTGAATTTCACAACTGCTAGAGCTGACTGAGGCTCAACACATAAGTAAACAGTGTATTAAGCACAGAGCCACAGGTTCAAATCCCCACACAGCCCTTTTGAGCAGAAAGCCTCCCAGACCTTTTCTTTTTCTTTTTAGTCTGGATTTAGGCTTGGTTTATGACATCAGCATAGAGGTGCTATTGGAAGCCATAGCTGTTGATAAGTTTTGATAAGAAGTATAAATGGAGAAGAGGACCTAGAACAGATCATTGTGGTACGCCAACAGACAGAGGCATTGGAGAGGAATAGTCACCAGCAAATGACACAGAAAAAGACCTGTGAGAACGATAAGAGTGAATCCAAGAAAGAGCAGTGTCACAGAGGCCAAAAAAGCTAAGGGTCTGTAGGTGAAGGGGGTGGTCAACTGTGTCAAAGGCAGCTGAGAAGTCAAGTAAGATGAGTATGGAGTAGTGGCCATTACTTTTAGCACAAAGAAGATCATTAGTAACCTTGGTTAGGGCAGTCTCAGTTGAGTGTTTGGGGCGGAATCCAGATTGCATGGGGTCAAACAAGGAGTTGGTGGACAGGAAGTGTCTACCAACTCCTAGTTCAATATGGTTTGTAGACACAACTAAGCTAAAAATCCTAACAGCTTTAATCACAATATGAAAGCTCCCAATATATTTACCAAATTTCCAAATCTGATATTATTCTAGTAAGAAGATTCCCTGAAGTGTGAGGGAGCTCCTTGGAAATCCTTTGCATAAGAAACACAGGACAAATAGAGATTTAACGTTTCCACCAGCTCCATAAAGTTAATCAGTATGTCCTTAATAAACTTCATTACCGCTTCCAATACAGCAATAATCCCAGAGGGCTCTCTTTTATGGTTTTCACATTCTGTCATGTTCTGTCTCAGAATATTTTGTGAGAGCCTCATTGTCTGGAACAGTTGCTTTAAATGAAGATTAGTAGAAGCCATATAGATTGAAAAGATAACAGATTTATTTAAATAACAAAATACTTTGAGCAAATACTTGCAGGGTATTATAAATATATACTATTCAGGTATGTTATGTCCACATACGCCAGGAGTGGAAAGGAACAAACAAGTAAGCAGAGATGCAGATTCAAAGGTACAGTCTTTCTCCTGGTAATAACTGAAGGGCAGGATTTGCACAAGGCAGGGAACAAACTTGTAAACAGGTAGCAGGTTTAAAGGTACAGTCTTTCTCCTGGTAATAACTGAAGTGCAGGATTTGCACAAGGCAGGGAACAAACTTGTAAACAGGTAGCAGGTTTAAAGGTAAAGTCTTTCTCCTGGTAATAACTGAAGTACAGGATTTGCACAAAGCAGGAAACAAACTTGTAAACAGGTAGCAGGTTTAAAGGTAAAGTCTTTCTCCTGGTAATAACTGAAGGGCAGTAATTGCACAAGGTAGGAAACAAACTTGTAAACAGGTAGAATGTTTAAAGGTAAAGTCTTTCTCCTGGTAATAACTGAAGTACAGGATTTGCACAAAGCAGGAAACAAACTTTTAAACAGGTAGCAGGTTTAAAGGTAAAGTCTTTGTCCTGGTAATAACTGAAGTGTACGATTTGCACAAAGCAGGAAACAAACTTGTAAACAGGTAGCAGGTTTAAAGGTGTTACAGAAGCATTAGTTATTTTGTTGTGAAGAGCTTATTTCCCAGCAGCAATGCCTGAACCAGCAAGCCAGCGCCTAAGAAGGGCTCCAAGAAAACCGTAACAAGTATCATTTCATAAAGAGTTAACTCTTTTTTTTCAGCTTTTAGAAACTATTGTCTAATCACCTCTGGAGCCAGACTGCTAATTGATAAGATGAACTTGTAAACTTGTTATCTTAAGTACTGTAATCCTATTGTGGCCTGTCAAAGGACAGTGCTCTCTATCTAAATGTGTGATGGGGGATTTTGTGCTTCCCCCCCCTCTCCCCCTGGGAGTGCCCTGTGTGCATGTAACCTTAATAAAAAGCAGGCTGGGCATCCCAGTCCTGAGTTCTTGTTTGACCCTCAATCGCAGCGTTGACTCGTTTTTGTGGGCAGAAGGGTATCCTAGCGGTACTGCAGCTAAGGGAGATTATTCTATATTTGCGAGACTCATATAGAATACTATGGAAAGCAGCTTCTCCCCTCTTTAGCAATAGGGATCCAGGCTACTAAGCGGTCCATCTCTCAGCGAGACTAAGGGTAACCGTAACATTTGGCGGCAGCGGCGGGATTTTCCTGGATTTCCTAGGAGAGGTACAGAAGGGATGGAGAGCGCTTACGAAAAATTGAAGCGTACAACCCAAAAGGATTTACTTGAAAGCAGAGGGGGGTACGCCAGCAACCGGCCGAGGAGAGAGCTGATCGCAGAATTGACCGAACTGGATCAGAGCTTCACAATGGCGGAAACACCGACCACGATTAGTGACGAAAAAACCAGGATTGTTCGGGAAAGGCTCTCATTATACGGGCCGAACCCCTCCATGGAATTGGTACAGCAGTTGATGGCAGAGGCGGACGAGGATATACGAGAGACTCGAGCCCACGAACTCAACCTAGCGAATGCACACCGCAATGCTGAAGCCCCGCAGGTAATCATCCCTGTCGAAAATGCTGGGAGGCCCAAGATACCCTATGCGGCATTTCGACCCTTCCTAGAGAGCGAGACAGGGATTGATGAATATTTGGCGGACTTCGAAAGGCAATGTGCCCTGCACCAGATTCCCAACAGAGAGTGGCCCACAATATTGTCTGGGAAACTATCCGGGCGAGCCCTGGAAGCCTTTCGTACTCTGGGTGCTGAGGAAGTGACACAGTATGAGCTAGTTAAGGAGACACTGTTGCGACGGTACGCTGTAACTCTGGACACGTATCGCCGACAGTTTCGGGGCACGGAAAAGAAGCCTAACGATACCCATATGGAATGGGCGCACCGAATGCGGAGAGCGGCAAATCACTGGCTGAGCGGAAGTAAAGCGGTGACTGGGGAGGAAATTTTACAATTGTTTCTCTTAGAACATTTTTATAATGGCATGGAACAGCAAGGGAAGGAATGGCTGCGAGACAGGCGGCCTTCTACCTTAGAAGAAGCAGCCAAATTGGCCGATGAACATTATGACTCCCGTCTTCACGAACCCATGAACTACCGAGCTCCAGCACGGGTCGAACCCAGAGAGGTTTACCGTGCACCCCCTCGTACTGAATTCCGAGCCCCGGTGCCCACAAGGCCCGTCCGACACTCAGGACCACCCAATAACAGCTCTGAGCGTCCCAGACCGACTTGCCACCGATGCAAGCAACCAGGGCATTTCATGGCTAGCTGCCCCCTTAATACGCACCAGACACCCAGGAATTACAATTACCCCTCTGGGTCCTATCGTCCGGCCCGGGCCCTCTGTGTTAACCAAGAGGCCCCTATGGAGGGATATGTGGGGCCGCTTCACGAGGCAGACCCTGTATATGCTGCCTCAGATAACCGCCAGCACCATCGGCAGAGGGTATGGCTCGAGGGGCGATCTACCGAGGGATTGCGAGACACAGGGGCTACTATCACGCTGGTACAGAGTCATTTGGTGCCAGAGCACAAGCGATCCGGACAGACTGTGGCCGTTAGAGTGGCGGGGGGGGGGGGATGTGTACAAAATTCCAACAGCTAAAGTGCATCTTGATTGGGGAGCGGGAAAGGGGGCTGTGAACGTGGGCCTAATGGATAATTTACCTGCCGAAGTACTACTGGGCAACGATTTGGGCCCCATGACTTCTGCCTATGCTCCAGTATGCAACAACGAGGCGGACCCAGTGACTACACGGGCCCAAGCCCGGACGGAGCGAGAGCTCTCACCAGTGCGGGAGACACAGGTAAGACCTACCCCGACCTTGCCTGACAGGTTAGGCCCCATACCCTGGGACACCCCAGATGCTTTCGAGGCAGAGTCTAAGACTGACCCGACCTTACAAAAGTACCGGGAACGAGCAGAGACCGGAGGGGGCGGGGCAGATAACGAAACATTCTTATGGGAAAAAGGGAAACTATACCGCTGGACAGAGAAAAGGGGACAGCGTAGGCGACAGCTGGTAGTGCCCCACAAATACCGTCAAGAAATCCTCAAAATAGGCCACGACATCCCCTTAGCAGGCCACCTAGCCGTTACCCGTACCCTACACCGCATTACTCACACGTTCTTTTGGCCAGGGGTGCACGCTGACGTTAGAACTTACTGTAACACCTGCGATGTGTGTCAACGAGTAGGAAGGCGAGGCGATCACCCTAAAGCCCAGCTAGTAAATATGCCCATTGTAGAGGAACCCTTCAGCCGGGTTGCTATTGACCTAGTGGGACCACTGGCTACCCCTAGTCCCTCCGGTAAGCGATACATTCTTACCGTAGTGGACTACGCTACCAGGTACCCAGAGGCTGTCGCCCTATCCAACATACAAGCGGATACGGTAGCGAATGCACTAGTACAGGTGTTCTCCCGGGTAGGATTTCCAAAAGAAATCCTATCCGACCGAGGCACCCAATTTACGGCTGAATTGACCCAACAACTCTGGCAGGTTTGCAAAATTAAGTCCCTCCTGAGCTCCCCATACCACCCCCAGACGAACGGGCTGTGTGAGAGGTTCAATGGGACCCTCAAGCAAATGCTCAAGACGTTCACTCAGGAATACCGAGACTGGGAACGCTTCCTGCCGCACCTCCTATTTGCTTATCGGGAGGTGCCCCAGGAAACGACAGGGTTCTCTCCCTTCGAGTTGCTCTACGGAAGAAAGGTACGGGGACCCCTAAACCTGATCCGGGAGCACTGGGAGGGAGAGATGGAGGCTGACGGTGTCCCCATTGTGCCATACGTGCTGGAACTCAGGGACCGAATGGAGCAATTAGCCAAATCCGTGCGGGCTAATCTCCAGTTGGCCCAGAGAAGACAGAAAGTATGGTACGATCGGGGGGCCCGAAAGAGAATCTTCACCATAGGACAAAAGGTGTTAGTACTTAAGCCGGTGAAGACAGACAAATTGCAGGCGTCCTGGCAGGGTCCCTACCAGATCGTAGAGAAAAGGGGAGACACCACTTATGTGATAGCTAGCTGCCACGACAACAATCTTAGAAAGACATTCCATGTAAACATGCTCAAGGAATATTTTGAGCGGCCAGAGAACGTGACGGCCGTATGTTGTTCCCCTCAGGAAGACCCCGACAGTTTACCCATTCCAGACCTATTAGAAAAGAGCATCCCCACAGGTATAGTGGCGCAGGTTCAGATAGGAGACCGACTTAGCCCCACTGAAAGGGAGCAGCTCAACCAACTCCTCCAGTCTAAACACCTCACCTTCTCCCCGAAGCCAGGGTACACTACTTTAACCACCCACCAGGTAGATACTCCGGGACAAGCTCCCTTGCGCCAGGCTCCGTACCGAATCCCCGAAGCAGTTAGGACAGGAATGAAGAAGGAGATCGATGAGATGCTCCAGCTCAGGGTAATTGAGCCCTCCGATAGTCCCTGGGCCTCCCCAGTTGTCTTGGTGCCCAAGAAAGATGGGACCACCCGGTTCTGCGTAGACTATCGGAGGCTCAATGAAAATACCGTGACGGACGCTTACCCTATGCCCAGGGTAGACGAGCTACTCGATCGTATAGCCAGGGGAAATTACCTGACCACTATTGACCTCTGCAAAGGTTACTGGCAGATTCCCCTGGCCCCGGAGGCTATCCCCAAGTCGGCATTCGTCACCCCATTCGGCTTATATCAGTTTAGGGTAATGCCGTTTGGGATGAAGAATGCCCCAGCTACATTCCAGCGCTTGGTGGATAGGCTCCTGGATGGCTTCCAGAGTTTTGCTTGCGCCTACCTGGACGACATAGCGATCCACAGTGAGTCCTGGGAGGACCACTTAGCTCATGTGGGAATGGTTCTGGATCAGATCCGGGCTGCTGGCCTGACTCTGAAGCCAGAAAAATGCCACTTTGGGATGGCCGAGGTACAGTACCTGGGTCACCGGGTGGGGTGTGGAAAGCAGCGACCAGAGCCGGCCAAAATAGAAGCTGTCGCCAATTGGCCCACCCCCATCACTAAGACTCAGGTCCTAGCCTTCCTGGGCACGGCAGGGTACTATAGACGGTTCGTACCAGACTACAGCACACTTGCCAAACCCCTGACTGACTTGACCAAGAAGAACTTACCTCGACAGGTCCTGTGGTCTCCCCACTGTGAAACGGCTTTCCAGGCTCTCAAAAATGCTCTAATTAACGCTCCTGTCTTGGCGGCCCCAGCCCTTAACAAACGTTTTATCGTCCATACAGATGCTTCCATGTTCGGGCTGGGAGCCGTCCTCAGCCAAGTAGGCGAAGATGGAGGGGAGCATCCAGTTGCCTACATCAGCCGGAAGCTCCTGCCCCGCGAAGTCAGCTATGCAGCGGTCGAAAAGGAGTGTTTGGCTTTGGTGTGGGCATTAAAGAAATTGACTCCCTATTTATATGGTCAGGAGTTCACTCTGGTCACCGACCATAACCCGTTGGTGTGGCTGAACCGGGTCTCTGGAGATAACGGCAGGCTATTACGTTGGAGCTTATCGTTGCAACCCTTCAATTTCACCATTACTTACAGACCTGGGAAACAGAATGGCAACGCCGACGGGTTGTCCAGACAAACCGACCTCAGCCCCGCATAATCAGCGGTCTGGACAGCCTTAGTCTGCCCCGAAAAGGGGTCAGACCGTGTCTGCCAGAGTGTTCCACAGAAAGGGAGCACTGTTACAGAAGCATTAGTTATTTTGTTGTGAAGAGCTTATTTCCCAGCAGCAATGCCTGAACCAGCAAGCCAGCGCCTAAGAAGGGCTCCAAGAAAACCGTAACAAGTATCATTTCATAAAGAGTTAACTCTTTTTTTTCAGCTTTTAGAAACTATTGTCTAATCACCTCTGGAGCCAGACTGCTAATTGATAAGATGAACTTGTAAACTTGTTATCTTAAGTACTGTAATCCTATTGTGGCCTGTCAAAGGACAGTGCTCTCTATCTAAATGTGTGATGGGGGATTTTGTGCTTCCCCCCCTCTCCCCCTGGGAGTGCCCTGTGTGCATGTAACCTTAATAAAAAGCAGGCTGGGCATCCCAGTCCTGAGTTCTTGTTTGACCCTCAATCGCAGCGTTGACTCGTTTTTGTGGGCAGAAGGGTATCCTAGCGGTACTGCAGCTAAGGGAGATTATTCTATATTTGCGAGACTCATATAGAATACTATGGAAAGCAGCTTCTCCCCTCTTTAGCAATAGGGATCCAGGCTACTAAGCGGTCCATCTCTCAGCGAGACTAAGGGTAACCGTAACAAAAGGTAAAGTCTTTCTCCTGGTAATAACTGAAGTGTACGATTTGCACAAAGCAGGAAACAAACTTGTAAACAGGTAGCAGGTTTAAAGGTACAATCTTTCTCCTGGTAATAACTGAAGTACAGGATTTGCACAAAGCAGGAAACAAACTTGTAAACAGGTAGCAGGTTTAAAGGTAAAGTCTTTCTCCTGGTAATAACTGAAGTACAGGATTTGCACAAAGCAGGAAACAAACTTGTATACAGGTAGCAGGTTTAAAGGTAAAGTCTTTCTCCTGGTAATAACTGAAGTGTACGATTTGCACAAAGCAGGAAATAAACTTATAAACAGATAGCAGGATTAAAGGTAAAGTCTTTCTCCTGGTAATAACTGAAGTGTACGATTTGCACAAAGCAGGAAACAAACTTGTAAACAGGTAGCAGGTTTAAAGGTAAAGTCTTTCTCCTGGTAATAACTGAAGTGTACAATTTGCACAAAGCAGGAAACAAACTTGTAAACAGGTAACAGGTTTAAAGGTAAAGTCTTTCTCCTGTTAATAACTGAAGTGTACGATTTGCACAAAGCAGGAAACAAACTTGTAAACAGGTAACAGGTTTAAAGGTAAAGTCTTTCTCCTGGTAATTAACTGAATTGCAGGATTTGCACAAAGCAGGAAACAAACTTATAAACAGGTAGCAGGTTTAAAGGTAAAGTCTTTCTCCTGGTAATAACTGAAGTACAGGATTTGTACAAGGCAGGAAACAAGCTTGTAAACAGGTACAAAGGTGAAGTCTTCTTCTAAATATGTACTGAAGTACAGTAAACAGGTTCTGGCTTGTGACAAAGCAGAAACAATGTGAAGACAATATGCAGCCTAACAGCCAACCTTAAATAGGGAGGTTTTGCACAGGATTGTCTCTGAGTATATTCAAAATTAAGTGCACCTGTGATTGCACAGGTGAAAATTTAATTAGACAAATACACATTTGACAGATCTTTTAAGTTGCATGCTATTGCATTTGAATTTCACAACTGCTAGAGCTGACTGAGGCTCAACACATAAGTAAACAGTGTATTAAGCACAGAGCCACAGGTTCAAATCCCCACACAGCCCTTTTGAGCAGAAAGCCTCCCAGACCTTTTCTTTTTCTTTTTAGTCTGGATTTAGGCTTGGTTTATGACATCAGCATAGAGGTGCTATTGGAAGCCATAGCTGTTGATAAGTTTTGATAAGAAGTATAAATGGAGAAGAGGACCTAGAACAGATCATTGTGGTACGCCAACAGACAGAGGCATTGGAGAGGAATAGTCACCAGCAAATGACACAGAAAAAGACCTGTGAGAACGATAAGAGTGAATCCAAGAAAGAGCAGTGTCACAGAGGCCAAAAAAGCTAAGGGTCTGTAGGTGAAGGGGGTGGTCAACTGTGTCAAAGGCAGCTGAGAAGTCAAGTAAGATGAGTATGGAGTAGTGGCCATTACTTTTAGCACAATGAAGATCATTAGTAACCTTGGTAAGGGCAGTCTCAGTTGAGTGTTTGGGGCGGAATCCAGATTGCATGGGGTCAAACAAGGAGTTGGTGGACAGGAAGTGTCTACCAACTCCTAGTTCAATATGGTTTGTAGACACAACTAAGCTAAAAATCCTAACAGCTTTAATCACAATATGAAAGCTCCCAATATATTTACCAAATTTCCAAATCTGATATTATTCTAGTAAGAAGATTCCCTGAAGTGTGAGGGAGCTCCTTGGAAATCCTTTGCGTAAGAAACACAGGACAAATAGAGATTTTCCTCATTGGAATATTCTTTCCATTAATCATAAATATTAAGTGCTGGTGCACTGAGTCCTTGTACGCTAACAGACACATCCAATATTACAATAGAGTGTATCAGAACTAAGCTCTAGCATTATATAATTAAATATAGGAAACAAGGTTTTACAGCACCGTAGAAAAAGACAGTAACCCAATGTAAGACGACAGAAAGGCTGATGATATATAATTAAAACATCCTCTTTATTAGTGTATCATGGATAAGAAAAACAAAGGCACAATAGACACAGACCTGATTACCGCTGACGCGTTTCCTGCCCCATTAGGCACTTCATCAGAGCTAACTCACAGGTGTGTGAGGACTCCTTAAAACAAGGTGTAAACCCTCCCACACCTGGTGCATAGTAAATCACAAGTATTGACGAATCACATTCAAGACATAATACAAACGTAAAAATAGAAAAACTATACATACATTGAGATGGACTACAGAATAAAGAACAATGTTTCCAAATTGCAAGTAAACTTAAGACAAAAGTTATTCAATTGCACATCTATGCTTAACCAAAATTAAAGAGCAGAGCACATTCCTTATTATTAGACATAGAACCAACTTTAGGAAGAATATGTACATTCAAACTAAGCAGACCTAGAAATCATCTGTCCATAGCACTTAGTTAACCTCCACTACGAGAGTCATTACTTTCTGATAGTATTTTACAAAATATATTCATTCCTAGCAATGTGAGACTTACACGTAATAAGCAAGTTAGTGGTATATAAACACAGCATAATGAGACCTGCTCGAGTTCAAAACCAAATAAAATATTGGATAAAACAAGAGCGGACACACTAGCATATATCAAATGCGGTCAGGCAGGCAATTTTATAATAAGTTCAATTTTAACCAAAATTATATGTAGGCATAGGTATAATGATAAACTATCAGAAAGTGATGACTCTCGTAGTGGAGGTTAACTAAGTGCTATGGACAAATGATTATTATGTAATTTAGTTTTTGTATTTTTTGTAATTTAGTGGGGGTTTTTTGTAATTTAGTTTAGTTGATTTAATTGTAGGTAATTGTAGGTAGTTTAGTTAATTAATTAATTTATTGATAGTGTAGTGTTAGGTTTAATTGTAACTTAGGTTAGGATTTATTTTACAGGTAATTTTGTAATTATTTTAACTAGGTAGCTATTAAATAGTAAATAACTATTTAATAGCTATTGTACCTAGTTAAAATAAATACAAAGTTGCCTGTAAAATAAATATAAATCCTAAAATAGCTACAATGTAATTATTATTTATATTGTAGCTATATTAGGGTTTATTTTACAGGTAAGTATTTAGCTTTAAATAGGATTAATTTTTTTTAATAAGAAATAATTTATTTTGTTAGAATAAAATTATATTTAACTTAGGGGGGTGTTAGGTTTAGGGTTAGACTTAGCTTTAGGGGTTAATACATTTATTAGAGTAGCGGCGAGGTCCGGTCGGCAGATTAGGGGTTAATACTTGAAGTTAGATGTCGCAGATGTTAGGGAGGGCAGATTAGGGGTTAATACTATTTATTATAGGGTTTGTGAGGCGGGAGTGAGGCGGTTTAGGGGTTAATACATTTATTATAGTGGCGGCGAGGTCCGGTCGGCAGATTAGGGGTTAATAAGTGTAGGTAAGGTAGCGGCGACGTTGGGGGGGCAGATTAGGGGTTAATAAATATTATGTAGGTGTCAGCGATGTTAGGGGCTGCAGATTAGGGGTTCATAGGGATAATGTAGGTGGCAGATTAGGGGTTAAAAAAATGTATTAGAGTGGCGGCGATGTGGGGGGACCTCGGGTTTAGGGGTACATAGGTCGTTTATGGGTGTTAGTGTACTTTAGAGCACAGTAGTTAAGAGCTTTATGAACCGGCATTAGCCCAGAAAGCTTTTAACTCCTGACTTTTTTCTGCGGCTGGAGTCTTGTCGGTAGAGGGTCTACCGCTCACTTCAGCCAAGACTCTAAATACGGCATTAGGAAGATCCAATTGAAAAGATAGGATACGCAATTGGCGTAAGGGGATCTGCGGTATGGAAAAGTCGCGGCTGGAAAGTGAGCGTTAGACCCTTTCCTGACTGACTCTAAATACCAGTGGGCGGTAAAAAGCAGCATTAGGACCCCTTAACGCTGGTTTTGACGGCTAACGCAGAACTCTAAATCTAGGTGATTGTTCTTTATTCTGTAGTCCATCTCAATGTATGTATAGTTTTTCTATTTTTACGTTTGTATTATGTCTTAAATGTGATTTGTCAATACTTGTGATTTACTATGCACCAGGTGTGGGAGGGTTTACACCTTGTTTTAAGGAGTCCTCACACACCTGTGAGTTAGCTCTGATGAAGTGCCTAATGGGGCAGGAAACGCGTCAGCGGTAATCAGGTCTGTGTCTACTGTGCCTTTGTTTTTCTTATCCATGATACACTAATAAAGAGGATGTTTTAATTATATATCATCAGCCTTTCTGTCGTCTTACATTGGGTTACTGTCTTTTTCTACGGTGCTGTAAAACCTTGTTTCCTATATTTACTCTTTACCAAAGGGAAATGTAGGGGAGCCCTTTCAGCATCTGAGAGACAAGCCGGGACGCTGTTCAGATCTTTGCAGTGTCTGCAACTGTTGCACCAGACTCCACGGAGGAGGAGGGGATACCATTCATTTGTTTACCTGAATCTCATTTACAACGGATACTCATCTCTGGATTAAGTGAGTTTTTTTCCATACTTATATTGTTGGTTACTCCGGTCTTTTCACTCAATATAGTAATGAGTCTTTCATGTGTAAAGGGTAAACGAATTATCTATGTGGTTGCAACTCAGTGATACAGGATTATCAAGTTTGTTTCACTCTGGATAAGGCTATACGCTTTTTTGACAGTATTACTAATCATTGCATACTGTCTTACAATATATGATTTGCCTCATTCTTTATATTTAAATACAGTCCGGACTCTTTTGTGCAAATTATATAATTAAATACCTGGCGCTTGGAGTCCTGAGCGTTCTTGACTTTTTCAGCGATATCATGTAAAATTCTGATAAGATTCTTTTCTTTCAGGAATTCATCATTTAGAGTTTTTCCGACACAGAACTCGAGAGCAGAAAGTACCTTTTGGAACCGGCCTCTGTAGTGCGGCTGATGAAGAGCATTTTTGAGCAGCCTGAAGGCATGATGAAAAATCCATGTCATACATTTTTCACACAATAATCAAACAAAAGTATTAGCATTTATCTGTATGTTCTTCCAAAAGATCATGTGTAAAATCTAAACCACAACAGAGCATGCCCAAGATCATTACCCCCAACAGCTCTGCCCACAACAGTATACACACAAGATCTCTGCCTCTCTACAGAGAACATGCAAGATCTCTACCCCTCTACAGAACACCAAGATTGCTACCCCCAACAGAGCACACGCAAGTTGTGCAACATATCTACCCCCAACAGAGCACACGCAACATATCTACCCTCTATAGAGCAAACTCAATATCTCTACCCCCTATAGAGCACACGCAAGATCTCTACCCCCTACAGAGAACACACATAATCTCTACCCCTCTACAGAACACCCCTAAGATCTCTACCCCCAACAGAGTACAGGCAAGATCTCTACCCCCTACAGACCATACTCAACATCTCTATCCCCTACAGAGCACACGTAAGATCTCTACCCCAACAGAGCACACACAAGATATCTACCCCAACAGAGAACACACAAGATCTCTACCCCAACAGAGCACACACAAGATCTCTACCCCCCCAACAGAGCACACAGAAGATCTCTACCCCCAAAAGAGCACAGACAAGATCTCTACTTTCTACAGAGCACATACAAGATCTCTACCTTCCATAGAGCTCACACAAGATCTCTACCTTCTACAGAGCACACACAAGATCTCTACCTTCTACAGAGCACACACAAGATCTCTACCTTCTACAGAGCTCACACACGATCTCTACCATCTACAGAGCACACACAAGATCTCTACCTTCTACAGAGCACACACAAGATCTCTACCCCAACAGAGCACATGCAAGATCTCTGTAACGGTACCAACAGGATACCAAGGGTTAACACCAGGGAACAATGTCGTGAATAGGGAATAAGCAATTCACAACCCAGCCAGTTTTCAGGTTTAAAACAGAATGACATTTATTAAAAGGCTATGCCTAGTATTTATGCAGGTCTGACCCCCCAGATGGGGGTTGAAAGAATGTTGTACATTAGATGGAGGGCCCACACCCTTGACATGATACAATAGATTTACCTTGCTTAAGCTGATAACAATTTAAACACAAGACACATTTGGCTTTTCTTATCACCTAAGCATCTGCTCTCTGAGGGTGATTAAACAATGGACTGTTTATCACTAACTTTAATGACAGTGCACAATAGCTGAGGCTAAAGCTGAACACAGTTAACTCCTTCAGTACTGACAGAAGGGTCTGTCACATCTACATAGCACAATATACAGCCTATAGACAACCTTTCTTACATTATAGTCCAGAAGTGGCTAGGTTTGCCACAATCTCGACCTTCTACAGAGCACACACACAATCTCTACCACAACAGAGCACACACAAGATCTCTACCCCTAACAGAGCACACACAAGGGGGGGGTAGTTATCAACGCGTCTACTTTTCCTGCCTTCGCCGGCCCAATACACCCACCTAAGCTCACCTCACATCGCCGCCGCGGACCTGCAAAAATTTGCCTAAGTTATCAATAAATCTGTCAAAAAGCCGTGCACCAAGTACGGGGCGATGAGCAGCGAACTGTGAGAGTTATCACTCATCCGATCTCGCTGTTCTTCGGCTTTTTTACAGCTTTATTGCTAGCCTGTCACTAAGCACCCACACTAACGACACTGTTCTACCTCCTATACCGGCACCCCCCGATCCCCACACAACTCAATAAAGTTATTAACCCCTAAACCGCCGCTCCTAGACCCCGCCGCAACTCTTATAAATGTATTAACCCCTAAACCGCCGCTCCCGGACACCACCGCAACCTACATTATACCTAGTAACCCCTATCCTGCCCCCCCTATACCGTCACCCTCTATAATAAAGTTATTAACCCCTATCCTGCTGATCCCGCACCTCGCCGCAACTAAATAAATAGTTTAACCTCTAAACCGCCGCTCCCTCACCCCGCCGCAACTATAATATATGTACTAACCCCTAAACCGCCGCAACCTATATTAAATTTATTAACCCCTATCCTGCCCCCCCTACACCTTCGCCACTGTAATAAGATTATTAACCCCTAAACCTAAGTCTAACACTAACCCTAACACCCCCTAACTTAAATATTAATTAAATAAATCTAAATAATATTTCTATTATGAACTAAATTAATCCTATTTAAAACTAAATACCTACCTTTAAAATAAACCCTAATATAGCTACAATATAAATAATAATTATATTGTAGCTATGTTAGGATTTATTTTTATTTTACTGGCAAATTTCAATTTATTTTAACTAGGTACAATAGATATTAAATAGTTATTAACTATTTAATAGCTACCTAGCTAAAATAAAGAGAAATTAACCTGTAAAATAATCAGCCAATAGAATGCAAGCTCAATCTTATTGGCTGATTCAATCAGCCAATCAGATTTTTCCTACCTTAATTCCGATTGGCTGATAGAATCCTATCAGCCAATCGGAATTGAAGGGACGCCATCTTGGATGACGTCCCTTAAAGGAGCCTTCATTCGTCGGTAGTCCATCGGGCCAGCAGGATGTTCCGTGTCGGAGGTCTGCAAGATGGACCCTGAAGAAGAAGATTGAAGACCCCGCTTGGAAGATGACATCGCCCGGATCGAAGACTTCTTCAGCGCCGCTTGGAGGATCACTTCATCAGATGGAAGACTACTTCAGTGCCGCTTGGAGGATCACTTCATCAGATGGAAGACTTCTTCAGCGCCGCTTGGAGGATCACTTCATCGGATGGAAGATTTCTTCAGCGCCCCTTGGAGGATAACTTCTGCCGCTCCGGATCTCCTCTTCAGTTCCATCTCTGCTCGGCTGAGTGAAGACGACTCAAGGTAGGATGATCTTCAGGGGGGTAGTGTTAGTTTTTTTTTAAGGGGGGTTTGGGTTAGATTAGGGGTATGTGGGTGGTGGGGGGTTTTAATGTTGGGGGGGTTGTATTTTTCTTTTACAGGCAAAAGAGCTGAATTCTTTGGAGCATGCCCCACGAAAGGCCCTTTTAAGGGCTGGTAAGGTAAAAGAGCTTTAAACTTTTTTTAATTTAGAATAGGGTAGGGCATTTTTTTATTTTGGGGGGCTTCGTTATTTTATTAGGGGGCTTAGATTAGGTGTAAGTAGCTTAAAATTGTTGTAATATTTTTTAAATGTTTGTAACTTATTTTTTTTATTTTTTGTAACTTAGCTTTTTTTATTTTTTGTTCTTTAGTTAATGTAATTGTATTTAATTGTAGTGATTTGTAGTTAATTTATTTAATTAATTTAATGTTAGTGTAGTGTTAGGTTTAATTGTAACTTAGGTTAGGATTTATTTTACAGGTTTTATATTTCTTTTAGCTAGGTAGTTATTAAATAGTTAATAACTATTTAATAACTATTCTAACTAGCTAAAATAAATACAAAGTTGCCTGTAAAATACATATAAATCCTAAGATAGCTACAATGTAATTATTAATTATATTGTAGCTATCTTAGGGTTTATTTTACAGGTAAGTATTTAGTTTTAAATAGGAATAATTTATTAAAGTATAGTGTAGTGTTAGGTGTAATTGTAACTTAGGTTAGTTTTTATTTTACAGGTTAATTTATCTTTATTTTAGCTAGGTAAGCTATTAAATAGTTAATAACTATTTAATAGCTATTGTACCTAGTTAAAATAAATTGAAATTTGCCTGTAAAATAAAAATAAATCCTAAGATAGCTACAATATAATTATTATTTATATTGTAGCTATATTAGGGTTTATTTTAAAGGTAAGTATTTAGTTTTAAATAGGATTAATTTAATTCATAAGAGTAATATTATTTAGATTTATTTAATTAATATTTAAGTTAGGGGGGTGTTAGGGTTAGTTTTAGACTTAGGTTTAGGGGTTAATAATTTTATTACAGTAGCGGCGGTGTAGTGGGGGGCAGGATAGGGGTTAATAAGTTTATTACAGTGGCAACGGTGTAAATAAATTTAATATAGGTTGCAGCGGGGTCCGGGAGCGGCAGTTTAGGGGTTAATACATATATTATAGTTGCGGCGGGGTCAGGAAGCTGCGGTTTAGGGGTTAACATGTTTATTATAGCTTGCGGTGGGCTCCGGGAGCAGCGGTTTAGGGGGTAAACACTTTTTTTTAGTTGCGGCGGTGTAGGGGGGACAGATTAGGGGTGTTTAGACTCGGGGTACATGTTAGGGTGTTAGGTGCAGACATCTCCCATAGGAATCAATGGGATGTCTGGCAGCAGTGAACTTGTACTTTCGCTATGGTCAGACTCCCATTGATTCCTATGGGATCCGCCGCCTCCAGGGCGGCGGATTGAAAACCAGGTACGCTGGGCTGTAAAAGTGCCGAGCGTACCTGCTAGTTTTTTGATAACTAGCAAAAGTAGTCAGATTGTGCCGCACTTGTGTGCGGAACATCTGAAGTGACGTAAGAATCGATCTGTGTCGGACTGAGTCCGGCGGATCGAAGCTTACGTCACAAAATTCTACTTTTGACGGTATCTAGGGCTTGATAACTTATGCGAATCAGCCTCGCCACAAATACGCTGCGGAATTCCAGCGTATTTGAGGTTGACGGCTTGATAACTACCCCCCAAGATCTCTACCCCCTACAGACCATACTCAACATCTCTACCCCCAACAGAGCACATGCAATTTCTCTACCCCCTACAGAGCACATGCATGATCTCTACCCCAACAGAGCAGAGCACACTCAAGATCTCTAACCCCAACAGAGCAGAACACACTCAAGATCTCTACCCCAACAGAGCAGAGCACACTCAAGATCTCTAACTCCAACAGAGCAGAGCACACTCAAGATCTCTACCCCAACAGAGCAGAGCACACTCAAGATCTCTAACCCCAACAGAGCACATGCAAAATTTCTACCCCCAAAAGAGCACATGTGAGATCTCCACCCCCTACAGAGCAGAGCACACTTAAGATCTCTAACCCCAACAGAGCATACAGAAGATATCTACCTCCAAAAGAGCACACGCTAAATCTCTACCCCCTACAGAACACACACAAGATCTCTACCCCTAACAGAGCACACACAAGATTTCTACCTCCAACACAGCACATGCAAGATCTCTACCTCCTTCAGAGCACATGCAAGATCTCTACCGCCAACGGAGCACACACAAGATCTCTACCCCCAACAGAGCACACACAATATATCTACCCCCTACAGAGCACATGCAAGATCTCTACCACCAAAAGAGCACACACAAGATCTCTACACCCAACAGAGCAGAGCACACTCAAGATCTCTACCCCCAACAGAGCACATGCGAGATCTCCACCCCCTAAAGAGCAGAGCACACATAAGATCTCTAACCCCAACAGAGCACACAGAAGATATCTACCTCCAAAAGAGCACATGCAAAATCTCTACCCCCTACAGAGCTCATACAAGATCTCTACCCCCTACAGAGCTCACACAAGATCTCTACCCCCAAAAGAGCACACACAAGATCTCTACCCCCTACAGAGCTCACACAAGATATCTACCCCCAAAAGAGCACACACAAGATCTCTACCCCTAACAGAGAACATGTAAGATCTCTACCCCAACAGGGCACACACAAAAACTCTACCCCCAACAGAGCACACACAAGATTTCTACCTCCAACAGAGAGCACACAAGATTTCTACCTCCATGAGAGAGCACACAAGATTTCAACCCCAACAGAGAACACGCAAGATCTCTACCCTAACACCACATGCAAGAGCTCTACCCCCAAAAAAGCACTCACAAGGGCCTCTAGTTATCAAGGTCTGTCGGACCTGATCTGACAGTGCGGATCAGGTCCGACAGACCTCGCTGAATATGGCGAGCAATACGCTCGCCGTATTCAGCATTGCACCAGCAGCTCACAAGAGCTGCTGGTGCAACACCGCCCCCTGCAAACTCGCGGCCAATCGGCCATCAGCAGTGTTGTGTCAATCAATCCGATCGTACTCGATCGGGTTGATTTCCGGCGATGTCTGTCTGCCTGCTCAGAGCAGGCGGACAGGTTATAGAGCAGCGGTCTTTATGACCGCTGCTTCATAACTGCTGTTTCTGGTGAGCCTGCAGGCTCGCCAGAAACACGGGACCTCAAGCTCCATTCAGAGCTTGATACATATGCCCCAAGATCTTTACCTCAGCAAAGCACAAACAAGATCTCTACCCCTAACAGAGCACATGCACAATCTCTACCCCCTACAGTGCACAGTCAATATCTCTACCCCAACAGAGCATATGCAAGATCTCTACCCCAACAGAGCACACTCAAGCTCGCTATGTCAACAGAGGATACACAAGATCTCTACCCCAACAAAAGACACACAAGATCTCTACGCCAACAGAGGACACACAATGGAGTCGATTTACTGAGCAGCGGATGCTGCAATCTACCCCTGAAGTTTCCAGCTCACTGGAAACTTAAGATAAGAAGCAGTGGTAATAAGACCACTGCTCCTTAACTCGTCCGCCACCTCTGAGGTGGCGAACTGCAATCATCCCGATCCAATACGATCTGCATGCTTGATATCTCCTGCTAGTGGCTGATTGGCTGTGAATGTGCAAAGGGTGGCATTGCACAAGCATTTCACGAGAAATGCTTGTGCAATGTTAAATGCTGTCAGCATTTAGCGATGTCGGGCGGACATGATTTGTTACAGCGAATCATGTCCGTCAAACATATAATAAATCTACCGAAAGGTCTCTACCACAACAGAGCACACACAAGATCTCTAAGCCAACATAAGATAACATAAGATCTCTACGCCAACATAAGATATCTACATCTTATAGAGCATGAACAACATATCTCCCCTAAAAGGAGCAAGTACAAGATATCTACATCTTACAGATCATGAACAACATATCTACACCCAAAGGAGCAAGTACAAGATATCTGCATTTTAAAGAGCATGAGTAACATATCTACCCCCAAAGCAGCAAGCACATGATATCTACATCTTATAGAGCATGAGTAACATATCTACACTCAAAGGAGCAAGCACAAGATATCTACATCTTACAGAGCATGAGTAACATATCTACCCCCAAAGCAGCAAGCACATGATATCTACATCTTATAGAGCATGAGTAACATATCTACACCCAAAGGAGCAAGCACAAGATATCTACATCTTACAGAGCATGAGTAACATATCTACCCCCAAAGCAGCAAGCACAAGATATCTACATCTTATAGAGCATGAATAACATATCTACCCCCAAAGGAGCAAGCACAACATATCTACATCTTACAGAGCATGAACAACATATCTACACCCAAATGAGCAAGCACATGATTTCTACATCTTACAGAGCATGAGTAACATATCTATACCCAAAGGAGTAAGCACAAGATATCTACGTCTTATAGAGCATGAGTAACATATCTACCCCCAAAGCAGCAAGCACAGGATTTCTACATCTTACAGAGCACGAGCAACATATCTACACCCAAAAGAGAAAGCACAAGATAACTACATCTTACAGAGCATGAGTAACATATCTAAACCCAAAGGAGCAAGCACAAGATATCTACGTCTTATAGAGCATGAGTAACATATCTACACCCAAAGGAGCAAGCACAAGATATCTACATCTTACAGAGCATGAACAACATATCCACACACAAAGGAGCAAGCACAAGTTATCTACATCTTACAGAGCATGAGTAACATATCTACACACAAAGGAGCAAGCACAAGATATCTACATCTTACAGAGCATGAGTAACATATCTACACCCAAAGAATTAAGCACAATATATCTACATCTTACAGAGCATGAACAACATATCTACACCCAAAGGAACACGCACAAGATATCTTCATTTTATAGAGCATGAGTAACATATCTACACCCAAAGGAGCAAGCACAAGATATCTACATCTTACAGAGCATGAACAACATATTTACACCCAAAGGAGCAAGCACAAGATATCTACATCTTACAGAGCATGAACAACATATCCACACCCAAATGAGCAATCACAAGATATCTACATCTTACAGAGCATGAGTAACATATCTACACACAAAGGAGCAAGCACAAGATATCTACATCTTACAGAGCATGAACAACATATCTACACCCAAATGAGCAAGCACAAGATATCTACATCTTACAGAGCATGAACAACATATCTACACCCAAATGAGCAAGCACAAGATATCTACATCTTATAGAGCATGAACAACATATTTACACCCAAAGGAGCAAGCACAAGATATCTACATCTTATAGAGCCTGAGTAACATATCTACACCCAAAGGAGCAAGCACAAGATATATTCATCTTATAGAGCATGAGCAACATATCTACACCCAAAGCAGCAAGCACAAGATATCTACATCTTACAGAGCATGAACAACATATCTACACCAAAAGGAACAAGCACAAGATATCTTTATCTTATAGAGCATGAACAACATATCTACACCCAAAGGAACAAGCACAAGATATCTTCATCTTATAGAGCATGAACAACATATCTACACCCAAAGGAGCAAGCACAAGATATCTACATCTTATAGAGCATGAGTAACATATCTACACCCAAAGGAGCAAGCACAAGATATCTACATCTTATAGAGCATGAGTAACATATCTACACCCAAAGGAGCAGGCACATGATATCTACATCTTATAGAGCATGAGTAACATATCTACACCCAAAGGAGCAAGCACAAGATATCTTCATCTTATAGAGCATGAACAATATATCTACACCCAAAGGAACAAGCACAAGATATCTACATCTTATAGAGCATGAACAATATAGCTACACCCAAAGGAACAAGCACAAGATATCTACATCTTATAGAACATGAGTAACATATATACACCCAAAGGAGCAAGCACAAGATATCTTCATCTTATAGAGCATGAGTAACATATCTACCCCCAAAGGAGCAAGCACAAGATATCTTCATCTTATAGAGCATGAGTAACATATCTACACCCAAAGGAACAAGCACAAGATATCTACATCTTAAAGAGCATGAACATCATATCTACACCCAAAGGAGCAAGCACAAGATATCTTCATCTTATAGAGCATGAACAATATATCTACACCCAAAGGAACAAGCACAAGATATCTACATCTTATAGAGCATGAACAATATAGCTACACCCAAAGGAACAAGCACAAGATATCTACATCTTATAGAGCATGAGTAACATATATACACCCAAAGGAGCAAGCACAAGATATCTTCATCTTATAGAGCATGAACAATATATCTACACCCAAAGGAGCAAGCACAAGATATCTTCATCTTATAGAGCATGAACAATATATCTACACCCAAAGGAGCAAGCACAAGATATCTTCATCTTATAGAGCATGAACAATATATCTACACCCAAAGGAACAAGCACAAGATATCTACATCTTATAGAGCATGAGTAACATATCTACACCCAAAGGAGCAAGCACAAGATATCTTCATCTTATAGAGCATGAGTAACATATCTACCCCCAACAGAGACTACACACAATAGTACCCTAACAGAGCATACTGAAAATATCTAACCCTAACAAATCTATCACAGTCCCTACATAAAAGAATAAAAGGTGGCTTTCCAAATCTGGTTAAAAAAAAACGTCTTTATTCTGCTAGAAGTCAGCAACATTTCTGGAATCCAGCCCCTTTATTAAGGTAACAATAAGTGAATATGAAAACAACATATTTAAAAAAGAGGCCAAACAATTACTTTCAAGTGGGATTATACCTTATATAACATCACATAGACTTCCAATGTTTATCCCTACCTGCATTTGAAAAGATTATACATCTCATTTAAAAACAAATTAAAGAAACAGCTTGTAATTTAAAGGGGAACTAGGCTAAATGGGAACCAATGAGAACTACATTCACATTTTCAGTGTGGTTTCTTTTGTATATACAAGGTCACATGGTCGGTTAAAGGGTTTACACAACATATATTAAGTTGCTGGTATAATATTGTTACGGTACCAACAGTGTACCAAGGGTTAATACCAGGGAACAACGTCCTGCATAGGGAATCAGCAATTCACAAACCAGCCAGTTTTCAGGTTTAAACAGAATATCTACTTTATTTGAAGGCAGCACACAGATTTATACACCCTGGCTTCAGGTTACAAAGGGCATTGGTTTAACAGTAAAGCAAACATATGAACAATGCATCAAACCTCTAACAATTGTCTATTCACAGGTAAAACAGATTAACATATTAAGTTAATTAACTAGGGAAGAACGTTTACTCAGACAATCTGATGTTGGGCAGTCTAGTTAACATAATTACACAAAACACAATCAGTTTACCCAGACAGACTCCTGAGACACAATCAGATCTGAAACATACATAGAATACATCTTATTAGAGAATATAGGAACAGTTCTTATTAGCTATAAAGTCTTTTATGCCCACTTGGCTTATAGAGTCACAATTGCTCCCACAAGGGGCACTCACACCCTGTACCCATCCTGTATTTATGGATACAGGGTGACATAGACATAAGACAGAGTTATGAAAGTACATGGGGTGTCCAGCATATAAAAATTCCATATTTCCATGCAGTCTCTGGGTATCCTTAAGCCCATGTACCTCCAGCCCAAAGAATGTTCCATAACAGGCCCTCCAATGTACAGTGGCGAGATTGGTTTTGTCACATCTCTCCCCTTTTCCAAACAGACTAACAGGGTATCTGACCTCCTGCCGGTCAGTGCCCTGGTTAGTCCAGCAACCCACCCATAAAACACAATTAGTAGTACAGCCCACCCACAATAAATGGTTACTACACCTGAGTACGGGGAAAACTTGTCCATGTCCAGGTGCCTCACCACAGCTGTGTGGGGGACTGGTACGCTGAATTGGTGGGTTGCGAGGTGGGCAGAGACCAGCTGTACTCTGCCCGGGTGCCAGCACTACCATGGAAGTAGCCTGGTGGGAGCCTGGTTGCTGGAGGGGGAGACCGACTGTCTCCCCTTTGGATACATAGCTGTGCTGCTGGAGGGGGAGACCAATCGTCTCCCCTTTGGCTAAACAGCCGTGTTGCTGGGGGACAGGACCATCAAACTCCTCTCCCTCTGGTTTGTCATGCTCGGCTGTCCAGGGTATGTACTGTGCCATATACCACCAGAGCGCCTGGTAGGCATGTCAGTTTGCTGGGACAATCCATCTGTATTCCCGTTATGAGAGAGAATTCCTGTCCATACAAACAAGGGTTCAAATTCCTCAGTGCCCAGACCAGGGCCAAACAGTCCTTCAAAATCCCATCAGCTTCTTTACGAGTTTTCTGTACCTGCTCTTTATAGGTATCCACAATCCCTTCATACTGACATAGGGTGCCCTTGAGTTGCTGCACCTCACTATGAGCCAGCGTCAGCTTCTCCTCCAGTGTCACTAAGTTTTTCTTTAATGTTTCATGTTCCACTCTCAAGCTGGTGTTTTCTGCAGTCTGTCGGTGCAGCTTGTCTAGCAGAGATTCCTGTTCTAAACGTGCTTTTTCCTCTGCGCTCCTCTTCTCCTTCATCAGCGCATTGTAACGGGACCTCCACATATCAATAGCGGATAGAGATTTACTGAGCTCAGCATCCTGGGGCTTAGCAGCAGGTGGGTCAGTCTCTGCTGCACGGATCTGGGCACGGGTAGTCACAGAGTTAACATCAGCGGGACCCATAGGAGCGTAGGCAGAAACAAGGGGGGCCAAGTCATTTCCAAGAAGAACATCAGCAGGTAAGTCCTTCTTGACCCCCACATTCACAGGTCTAGCGCCCACTCCCCAATCCAAATGTACCCTGGCAACAGGTAGGCTGAACACATCGCCCCCTGCTACCCTCACAGCCACAGTGTCTCCAGTGTACTGTTTCTCAGACACCAAGTTCTTTTGAAGCAAGGTCATGGTAGCACCAGTATCCCGTAGACCACTGACCTTCTTCCCATTCACTTTAACCAGTTGCCGGTTATTCCGGTGGGCAGCTTGCACAAGGTCTGCCTCATGTAGGATGCTCCAGCATTCTTGCGCCTCTACGTAGCGGGCCGCAGGCTGAGGATTACGTGGGATTCCGCCGGCGGGTCTTCTCCAGGACTGTGCTTGGTTCGCTGCGTTTAGGGGACACTCTGGTCTTTTGTGCCCTAGTTGCTTACATCTAAAGCACCGAATAGGTTGTGAGTAGCACTGCAGGGCTCTCTGAGGGTAGTTCGTGGCCGGAGGCCGTGTGGTATAGTGGTGCGCCGGGGTTTGGTAACTGGCAGCTGCTGGGGTGACTGGGGGTCTGTACTCCACTCTAGCAGGGGGCTTAGTGGTAGCAGTGTCCAGTTTGCGGGTGTGACAGACCCTTCTGTCAGGACTGAAGGAGTTAATTGTGTTTAGCTAAGAATCTAATTTCTAAAGACAGGTTTTCTGGCCTCAGCTATTGTGTGCTTTAATTACATTTAAGTAATAAACAGGCCATTGTTTAATCACCCTCAGAGAGCAGACGCTAGGTGATAAGACAAGCCAAATGTGTTTAAGTTGTTATCTGCCTAAGTAAAGTATTTAAGTAATGTAATTCTACTGTTTCATAAAAGGGCGTCTTCCCCTTTTTATCTAAATGTACAAGAGTCTTTCAACCCCCCCCATCTGGGGTCAAACCTGTATAAATACTAGGCATCTAGCCTTTAATAAATGTCATTCTGTTTAAACCTGAAAACTGGCTGGTTTGTGAATTGCTGATTTCCTATGCAGGACGTTGTTCATCTGGTATTAAACCTTGGTACACTGTTGGTACCGTAACATTGGTGGCAAGCGACAGAATGAACCTTATCGCCCAGAAGAGCAACTACACAAGCCAGTAACCTCAGGAAGAGGGGGATTATTACAATACTGACTAAGATGGAAAGAGTACCAGGGACAGAAGGAACCAATGGGCCCAGCATATCAGACAGAACCCCTGAAGAAGCAAGCTTTGATCGGGCGGTTAAAATAAGACTGGCATATTATGGCCCCAACCCATCTGCGGAAATTATCGACCGGGTCATAGCAGCTGTGGAGGCCAACCTACTTCGCCAAAGCAGCGCTGCAGCAGCCCAAGTGGAAAAGAGAAAAGTAAATTTTGCAGCTTTTAAAAACTTCCTGGAAACAGAAGGAGAGATTGATGGGTTCCTTGCGGATTTTGAGAGGCAATGTGCACTACACAAGGTACCCGCAGAGGACTGGGTCACGATATTATCCGGAAAATTATCCGGCCGGGCCAGTGAGGCTTTTCGGGCCATTCCAGATGAGGAGGTTGTGGATTATAATACTGTGAAAGAGGCTCTGCTCTCCAGGTATGCGGTTACACCGGAGGCATACCGGAGGCGGTTCAGAGACACTGTTAAATTAGCTGGTGATTCCTACGTTGAGTGGGCATGTAAGGTGCACCGCACAGCAGCTCACTGGATAGCGGGGTGCCAAGCCATATCTGGGGAAGAGGTGCTGCAGCTATTCCTGTTGGAACATTGCTTTGACAAGTTATCAGCAGGAGTTAGAGAGTGGGTTCGGGACCGTAAACCCTCCACCCTGCATGAAGCTGCTCGCCTGGCAGATGAATATATGGATGTCCGCAAACTGGACACTGCTACCACTAAGCCCCCTGCTAGAGTGGAGTACAGACCCCCAGTCACCCCAGCAGCTGCCAGTTACCAACCCCCGGCGCACCGCTATACCACACGGCCTCCGGCCACGAACTACCCTCAGAGAGCCCGGTTCAATTCGCGGGGCTACTCACAACCTATTCGGTGCTTTGGATGTAAGCAACTAGGGCACAAAAGACCAGAGTGTCCCCTAAATGCAGCGAACCAAGCACAGTCCTGGAGAAGACCCGCCGGCGGAATCCCACGTAACTCTCAGCCTGCGGCCTGCTACGTAGAGGCGCAAGAATGCTGGAGCATCCTACATGAGGCAGACCTTGTGCAAGCTGCCCACCGAAATAACCGGCAACTGGTTAAAGTGAATGGGAAGAAGGTCAGTGGTCTACGGGATACTGGTGCTACCATGACCTTGCTTCAAAAGAACTTGGTGTCTGAGAAACAGTACACTGGAGACACTGTGGCTGTGAGGGTAGCAGGGGGCGATGTGTTCAGCCTACCTGTTGCCAGGGTACATTTGGATTGGGGAGTGGGCGCTAGACCTGTGAATGTGGGGGTCAAGAAGGACTTACCTGCTGATGTTCTTCTTGGAAATGACTTGGCTCCCCTTGTGTCTGCCTATGCTCCCATGGGTCCCGCTGATGTTAACCCTGTGACTACCCGTGCTCAGATCCGTGCAGCAGAGACTGACCCCCCTGCTGCTAAGCCCCAGGACGCTGAGCTCAGTAAATCTCTATCCGCTATTGATACGTGGAAGTCCCGTTACAATGCGCTGATGAAGGAGAAGAGGAGCGCAGAGGAAAAAGCACGTTTAGAACGTGAATCTCTGCTAGACAAGCTGCACCGACAGACTGCAGAAAACACCAGCTTGAGAGTGGGACATGAAACATTAAAGACAAACTTAGCGACACTTGAGGAGAAGCTGACGCTGGCTCATAGTGAGGTGCAGCAACTCAAGGGCACCCTATGTCAGTATGAAGGGATTGTGGATACCTATAAAGAGCAGGTACAGAGAACTCGTAAAGAAGCTGATGGGATTTTGAAGGACTGTTTAGCCCTAGTCTGGGCACTGAGGAAGTTGAACCCTTGTTTGAATGGACAGGAATTCTCTCTCATAACGGGAATACAGATGGATTGTCCTGGCAAACTGACATGCCTACCACCTCCTAGTCCGGTCATCCCCAGGTTGACCCGCCAAAGGGTCAAGCCGGGTCTGCCGGAGTGTTCCACAAGGGGGGAGATATGTGACAGACCCTTCTGTCAGGACTGAAGGAGTTAATTGTGTTTAGCTAAGAATCTAATTTCTAAAGACAGGTTTTCTGGCCTCAGCTATTGTGTGCTTTAATTACATTTAAGTAATAAACAGGCCATTGTTTAATCACCCTCAGAGAGCAGACGCTAGGTGATAAGACAAGCCAAATGTGTTTAAGTTGTTATCTGCCTAAGTAAAGTATTTAAGTAATGTAATTCTACTGTTTCATAAAAGGGCGTCTTCCCCTTTTTATCTAAATGTACAAGAGTCTTTCAACCCCCCCCATCTGGGGTCAAACCTGTATAAATACTAGGCATCTAGCCTTTAATAAATGTCATTCTGTTTAAACCTGAAAACTGGCTGGTTTGTGAATTGCTGATTTCCTATGCAGGACGTTGTTCATCTGGTATTAAACCTTGGTACACTGTTGGTACCGTAACAGCGGGCATCCGTATACTCATCTGCCAAGCAAGCCGCTTCCTGCAGGGTGGAGGGTTTACGGTCCCGAACCCACTCTCGAACTCCTGCGGGTAATTTGTCGAAGCAATGTTCCAACAGGAATAGCTGCAGCACCTCTTCCCCAGATATGGCTTGGCACCCCGCTATCCAGTGAGCTGCTGTGCGGTGCACCTTACATGCCCACTCAAGGTAGGGATCTCCAGCTAATTTAACAGTGTCTCTGAACCGTCTCCGGTATGCCTCCGGTGTAACCGCATACCTGGAGAGCAGAGCCTCTTTTACAGTATTATAATCCCTGACTTCCTCATCTGGAATGGCCCGAAAAGCCTCTCTGGCCCGGCCGGATAATTTTCCAGATAATATCGTGACCCAGTCCTCTGCGGGTACCTTGTGTAGTGCACATTGCCTCTCAAAATCCGCAAGGTACCCATCAATCTCTCCTTCTGTTTCCAGGAAGTTTTTAAAAGCTGCAAAATGTACTTTTCTCTTTTCCATCTTAGTCAGTATTGTAATAATCCCCCTCTTCCTGAGGTTACTGGCTTGTGTAGTTGCTCTTCTGGGCGATAAGGTTCATTCCGTCGCTGCCACCAATGTTACGGTACCAACAGTGTACCAAGGGTTAATACCAGGGAACAACGTCCTGCATAGGGAATCAGCAATTCACAAACCAGCCAGTTTTCAGGTTTAAACAGAATATCTACTTTATTTGAAGGCAGCACACAGATTTATACACCCTGGCTTCAGGTTACAAAGGGCATTGGTTTAACAGTAAAGCAAACATATGAACAATGCATCAAACCTCTAACAATTGTCTATTCACAGGTAAAACAGATTAACATATTAGGGCCTAGATTTAGAGTTCGGCGGTAGCCGTCAAAACCAGCGTTAGAGGCTCCTAACGCTGGTTTTGGCCGCCCGCTGGTATTTGGAGTCAGTGATTAAAGGGTCTAACGCTCACTTTACAGCCGCGACTTTTCCATACCGCAGATCCCCCTACGCCATTTGCGTAGCCTATCTTTTCAATGGGATCTTTCTAACGCTGGTATTTAGAGTCGTTTCTGCAGTGAGCGTTAGAGCTCTAACGACAAGATTCCAGCCGCCTGAAAATAGCAGGAGTTAAGAGCTTTCTGGCTAACGCCGGTTCATAAAGCTCTTAACTACTGTACCCTAAACTACACTAACACCCATAAACTACCTATGTACCCCTAAACCGAGGTCCCCCCACATCGCCGCCACTCGATTAAAATTTTTAACCCCTAATCTGCCGACCGCCACCTACGTTATACTTATGTACCCCTAATCTGCTGCCCCTAACCCCGCCGACCCCTATATTATATTTATTAACCCCTAACTTGCCCCACACAATGTCGCCGCAAGCTACTTAAAATAATTAACCCCTAATCTTCCGACCGCAAATCGCCGCCACCTACGTTATCCCTATGTACCCCTAATCTTCTGCCCCTAACATCGCCGACCCCTATGTTATATTTATTAACCCCTAATCTGCCCCCCACAACGTCGCCGACACCTACCTACACTTATTAACCCCTAATCTGCCGACCGGACCTGAGCGCTACTATAATAAAGTTATTAACCCCTAATCCGCCTCACTAACCCTATCATAAATAGTATTAACCCCTAATCTGCCCTCCCTAACATCGCCGACACCTACCTTCAATTATTAACCCCTAATCTGCCGACCGGAGCTCACCGCTATTCTAATAAATGTATTAACCCCTAAAGCTAAGTCTAACCCTAACACTAACACCCCCCTAACTTAAATATAATTTTTATCTAACGAAATAAATTAACTCTTATTAAATAAATGATTCCTATTTAAAGCTAAATACTTACCTGTAAAATAAATCCTAATATAGCTACAATATAAATTACATTTATATTATAGCTATTTTAGGATTAATATTTATTTTACAGGTAACTTTGTATTTATTTTAACCAGGTACAATAGCTATTAAATAGTTAAGAACTATTTAATAGTTACCTAGTTAAAATAATTACAAATTTACCTGTAAAATAAATCCTAACCTAAGATATAATTAAACCTAACACTACCCTATCAATAAAATAATTAAATAAACTACCTACAATTACCTACAATTAACCTAACACTACACTATCAATAAATTAATTAAACACAATTGCTACAAATAAATACAATTAAATAAACTATCTAAAGTACAAAAAATAAAAAAGAACTAAGTTACAGAAAATAAAAAAATATTTACAAACATAAGAAAAATATTACAACAATTTTAAACTAATTACACCTACTCTAAGCCCCCTAATAAAATAACAAAGACCCCCAAAATAAAAAATTCCCTACCCTATTCTAAATTTAAAAAGTTACAAGCTCTTTTACCTTACCAGCCCTGAACAGGGCCCTTTGCGGGGCATGCCCCAAGAAGTTCAGCTCTTTTGCCTGTAAAAGAAAACATACAATACCCCCCCCCCCCAACATTACAACTCACCACCCACATACCCCTAATCTAACCCAAACCCCCCTTAAATAAACCTAACACTAAGCCCCTGATGATCTTCCTACCTTGTCTTCACCATGCCAGGTTCACCGATCCGTCCTGGCTCCAAGATCTTCATCCAACCCAAGCGGGGGTTGGCGATCCATAATCCGGTGCTCCAAAGTCTTCCTCCTATCCGGCAAGAAGAGGACATCCGGACCGGCAAACATCTTCTCCAAGACCCCTCTGAGGAAGCGTTTTTTGTGAAACGTACGTCAGGGGTCCTGGGGATAAGCTTTGTCTTTCCCCTTTCTTTTAACTTGCTCACCTGAGTTGATCTGGTAAAAATGCAGCTTTAATAAATTGTTAAAGTTAAAATTTAAATCAGCCCTCGGATTGTAAGGGCTTAGCTTACTACTATAATCCTTTGCTGCTTGATACCAGTGATACTGATTTCAGATTAAAATTTAAAAATCATAGTTCAACTTAGGTGCAGTGTTTTTAATCTTTAGCTTCTGCTAAGTGTATGTGTGGTTAAACTTTGATTTAATAAACTTTAGTGTGTGAATGATGGAACATTTTTCTCTAAAATAAAATTACTTAGCTTTGATTCAGTTAGTTCAATAGTGGATATTTCCTTCACAGATTTAAGTTACCTACCTCTACTTGTAAGCCTATTTACAATTATTTATTAGTTATCTTCTCCAAGCGGCATCTTCTATGTTCTTCCATCCGATGACGACCGGCTCCATCTTGAAGACCTCCAGCGCGGATCCATCCTCTTCTTCCGACGACTAGACGACGAATGACGGTTCCTTTAAGGGACGTCATCCAAGATGGCGTCCCTCGAATTCCGATTGGCTGATAGGATTCTATCAGCCAATCGGAATTAAGGTAGGAATTTTCTGATTGGCTGATGGAATCAGCCAATCAGAATCAAGTTCAATCCGATTGGCTGATCCAATCAGCCAATCAGATTGAGCTCGCATTCTATTGGCTGTTCCGATCAGCCAATACAATGCGAGCTCAATCTGATTGGCTGATTGGATCAGCCAATCGGATTGAACTTGATTCTGATTGGCTGATTCCATCAGCCAATCAGAAAATTCCTACCTTAATTCCGATTGGCTGATAGAATCCTATCAGCCAATCGGAATTCGAGGGACGCCATCTTGGATGACGTCCCTTAAAGGAACCGTCATTCGTCGTCTAGTCGTCGGAAGAAGAGGATGGATCCGCGCTGGAGGTCTTCAAGATGGAGCCGGTCGTCATCGGATGGAAGAACATAGAAGATGCCGCTTGGAGAAGATGTTTGCCGGTCCGGATGTCCTCTTCTTGCCGGATAGGAGGAAGACTTTGGAGCACCGGATTATGGATCGCCAACCCCCGCTTGGGTTGGATGAAGATCTTGGAGCCAGGACGGATCGGTGAACCTGGCATGGTGAAGACAAGGTAGGAAGATCATCAGGGGCTTAGTGTTAGGTTTATTTAAGGGGGGTTTGGGTTAGATTAGGGGTATGTGGGTGGTGGGTTGTAATGTTGGGGGGGGGTATTGTATGTTTTTTTTTACAGGCAAAAGAGCTGAAATTCTTGGGGCATGCCCCGCAAAGGGCCCTGTTCAGGGCTGGTAAGGTAAAAGAGCTTGTAATTTTTGTATTTTAGAATAGGGTAGGGAATTTTTTATTTTGGGGGTCTTTGTTATTTTATTAGGGGGCTTAGAGTAGGTGTAATTAGTTTAAAATTGTTGTAATATTTTTCTTATGTTTGTAAATATTTTTTTATTTTCTGTAACTTAGTTCTTTTTTATTTTTTGTACTTTAGATAGTTTATTTAATTGTATTTATTTGTAGCAATTGTGTTTAATTAATTTATTGATAGTGTAGTGTTAGGTTAATTGTAGGTAATTGTAGGTAGTTTATTTAATTATTTTATTGATAGGGTAGTGTTAGGTTTAATTATATCTTAGGGTAGGATTTATTTTACAGGTAAATTTGTTATTATTTTAACTAGGTAACTATTAAATAGTTCTTAACTATTTAATAGCTATTGTACCTGGTTAAAATAAATACAAAGTTACCTGTAAAATAAATATTAATCCTAAAATAGCTATAATATAAATGTAATTTATTTTGTAGCTATATTAGGATTTATTTTACAGGTAAGTATTTAGCTTTAAATAGGAATCATTTATTTAATAAGAGTTAATTTATTTCGTTAGATAAAAATTATATTTAACTTAGGGGGGTGTTAGTGTTAGGGTTAGACTTAGCTTTAGGGGTTAATACATTTATTAGAATAGCGGTGAGCTCCGGTCGGCAGATTAGGGGTTAATAATTGAAGGTAGGTGTCGGCGATGTTAGGGAGGGCAGATTAGGGGTTAATACTATTTATGATAGGGTTAGTGAGGCGGATTAGGGGTTAATAACTTTATTATAGTAGCGCTCAGGTCCGGTCGGCAGATTAGGGGTTAATAAGTGTAGGTAGGTGTCGGCGACGTTGTGGGGGGCAGATTAGGGGTTAATAAATATAACATAGGGGTCGGCGATGTTAGGGCAGCAGATTAGGGGTACATAGGGATAACGTAGGTGGCGGCGGTTTACGGAGCGGCAGATTAGGGGTTAAAAGTGTAATGCAGGGGTCAGCGATAGCGGGGGCGGCAGATTAGGGGTTAATAAGTGTAAGGTTAGGGGTGTTTAGACTCGGGGGTACATGTTAGAGTGTTAGGTGCAGACGTAGGAAGTGTTTCCCCATAGGAAACAATGGGGCTGCGTTAGGAGCTGAACGCTGCTTTTTTGCAGGTGTTAGGTTTTTTTTCAGCTCAAACAGCCCCATTGTTTCCTATGGGAGAATCGTGCACGAGCACGTTTTTGAGGCCGGCCGCGTCCGTAAGCAACTCTGGTATCGAGAGTTGCATTTGCGGTAAAAATGCTCTACGCTCCTTTTTTGGAGCCTAACGCAGCATTTGTTTGAACTCTCGATACCAGAGTTAAATTTATGGTGCGGCCAGAAAAAAGCCCGCGGAGCGTTAACAGCCCTTTTACCGCCAAACTCCAAATCTAGCCGTAGGTTAATTAACTAGGGAAGAACGTTTACTCAGACAATCTGATGTTGGGCAGTCTAGTTAACATAATTACACAAAACACAATCAGTTTACCCAGACAGACTCCTGAGACACAATCAGATCTGAAACATACATAGAATACATCTTATTAGAGAATATAGGAACAGTTCTTATTAGCTATAGAGTCTTTTATGCCCACTTGGCTTATAGAGTCACAATTGCTCCCACAAGGGGCACTCACACCCTGTACCCATCCTGTATTTATGGATACAGGGTGACATAGACATAAGACAGAGTTATGAAAGTACATGGGGTGTCCAGCATATAAAATTCCATATTTCCATGCAGTCTCTGGGTATCCTTAAGCCCATGTACCTCCAGCCCAAAGAACGTTCCATAACAGGCCCTCCAATGTACAGTGGCGAGATTGGTTTTGTCACAAATATCTTAAAATTCTAAACCTGCGTTGTGTATATGGGTGTTAAACTTCACCATCTTTGATGGTACTGTTACGGTTACCCTTAGTCTCGCTGAGAGATGGACCGCTTAGTAGCCTGGATCCCTATTGCTAAAGAGGGGAGAAGCTGCTTTCCATAGTATTCTATATGAGTCTCGCAAATATAGAATAATCTCCCTTAGCTGCAGTACAGCTAGGATCCCCTTATGCCCACAAAAACGAGTCAACGCTGCGATTGAGGGTCAAACAAGAACTCAGGACTGGGATGCCCAGCCTGCTTTTTATTAAGGTTACATGCACACAGGGCACTCCCAGGGGGAGAGGGGGGGAAGCACAAAATCCCCCATCACACATTTAGATAGAGAGCACTGTCCTTTGACAGGCCACAATAGGATTACAGTACTTAAGATAACAAGTTTACAAGTTCATCTTATCAATTAGCAGTCTGGCTCCAGAGGTGATTAGACAATAGTTTCTAAAAGCTGAAAAAAAAGAGTTAACTCTTTATGAAATGATACTTGTTACGGTTTTCTTGGAGCCCTTCTTAGGCGCTGGCTTGCTGGTTCAGGCATTGCTGCTGGGAAATAAGCTCTTCACAACAAAATAACTAATGCTTCTGTAACAGTGCTCCCTTTCTGTGGAACACTCTGGCAGACACGGTCTGACCCCTTTTCGGGGCAGACTAAGGCTGTCCAGACCGCTGGTTATGCGGGGCTGAGGTCGGTTTGTCTGGACAACCCGTCGGCGTTGACATTCTGTTTCCCAGGTCTGTAAGTAATGGTGAAATTGAAGGGTTGCAACGATAAGCTCCAACGTAATAGCCTGCCGTTATCTCCAGAGACCCGGTTCAGCCACACCAACGGGTTATGGTCGGTGACCAGAGTGAACTCCTGACCATATAAATAGGGAGTCAATTTCTTTAATGCCCACACCAAAGCCAAACACTCCTTTTCGACCGCTGCATAGCTGACTTCGCGGGGCAGGAGCTTCCGGCTGATGTAGGCAACTGGATGCTCCCCTCCATCTTCGCCTACTTGGCTGAGGACGGCTCCCAGCCCGAACATGGAAGCATCTGTGTCTCCCGCACTGGTGAGAGCTCTCGCTCCGTCCGGGCTTGGGCCCGTGTAGTCACGGGGTCCGCCTCGTTGTTGCATACTGGAGCATAGGCAGAAGTCATGGGGCCCAAATCGTTGCCCAGTAGTACTTCGGCAGGTAAATTATCCATTAGGCCCACGTTCACAGCCCCCTTTCCCGCTCCCCAATCAAGATGCACTTTAGCTGTTGGAATTTTGTACACATCCCCCCCCGCCACTCTAACGGCCACAGTCTGTCCGGATCGCTTGTGCTCTGGCACCAAATGACTCTGTACCAGCGTGATAGTAGCCCCTGTGTCTCGCAATCCCTCGGTAGATCGCCCCTCGAGCCATACCCTTTGCCGATGGTGCTGGCGGTTATCTGAGGCAGCATATACAGGGTCTGCCTCGTGAAGCGGCCCCACATATCCCTCCATAGGGGCCTCTTGGTTAACACAGAGGGCCCGGGCCGGACGATAGGACCCAGAGGGGTAATTGTAATTCCTGGGTGTCTGGTGCGTATTAAGGGGGCAGCTAGCCATGAAATGCCCTGGTTGCTTGCATCGGTGGCAAGTCGGTCTGGGACGCTCAGAGCTGTTATTGGGTGGTCCTGAGTGTCGGACGGGCCCTGTGGGCACCGGGGCTCGGAATTCAGCACGAGGGGGTGCACGGTAAACCTCTCTGGGTTCGACCCGTGCTGGAGCTCGGTAGTTCATGGGTTCGTGAAGACGGGAGTCATAATGTTCATCGGCCAATTTGGCTGCTTCTTCTAAGGTAGAAGGCCGCCTGTCTCGCAGCCATTCCTTCCCTTGCTGTTCAATGCCATTATAAAAATGTTCTAAGAGAAACAATTGTAAAATTTCCTCCCCAGTCACCGCTTTACTTCCGCTCAGCCAGTGATTTGCCGCTCTCCGCATTCGGTGCGCCCATTCCATATGGGTATCGTTAGGCTTCTTTTCCGTGCCCCGAAACTGTCGGCGATACGTGTCCGGAGTTACAGCGTACCGTCGCAACAGTGTCTCCTTAACTAGCTCATACTGTGTCACTTCCTCAGCACCCAGAGTACGAAAGGCTTCCAGGGCTCGCCCGGATAGTTTCCCAGACAATATCGTGGACCACTCTCTGTTGGGAATCTGGTGCAGGGCACATTGCCTTTCGAAGTCCGCCAAATATTCATCAATCCCTGTCTCGCTCTCTAGGAAGGGTCGAAATGCCGCATAGGGTATCTTGGGCCTCCCAGCATTTTCGACAGGGATGATTACCTGCGGGGCTTCAGCATTGCGGTGTGCGTTCGCTAGGTTGAGTTCGTGGGCTCGAGTCTCTCGTATATCCTCGTCTGCCTCCGCCATCAACTGCTGTACCAATTCCATGGAGGGGTTCGGCCCGTATAATGAGAGCCTTTCCCGAACAATCCTGGTTTTTTCGTCACTAATCGTGGTCGGTGTTTCCGCCATTGTGAAGCTCTGATCCAGTTCGGTCAATTCTGCGATCAGCTCTCTCCTCGGCCGGTTGCTGGCGTACCCCCCTCTGCTTTCAAGTAAATCTTTTAGGGTTGTACGCTTCAATTTTTCGTAAGCGCTCTCCATCCGTTCTGTACCTCTCCTAGGAAATCCAGGAAAATCCCGCCGCTGCCGCCAAATGTTACGGTTACCCTTAGTCTCGCTGAGAGATGGACCGCTTAGTAGCCTGGATCCCTATTGCTAAAGAGGGGAGAAGCTGCTTTCCATAGTATTCTATATGAGTCTCGCAAATATAGAATAATCTCCCTTAGCTGCAGTACAGCTAGGATCCCCTTATGCCCACAAAAACGAGTCAACGCTGCGATTGAGGGTCAAACAAGAACTCAGGACTGGGATGCCCAGCCTGCTTTTTATTAAGGTTACATGCACACAGGGCACTCCCAGGGGGAGAGGGGGGGAAGCACAAAATCCCCCATCACACATTTAGATAGAGAGCACTGTCCTTTGACAGGCCACAATAGGATTACAGTACTTAAGATAACAAGTTTACAAGTTCATCTTATCAATTAGCAGTCTGGCTCCAGAGGTGATTAGACAATAGTTTCTAAAAGCTGAAAAAAAAGAGTTAACTCTTTATGAAATGATACTTGTTACGGTTTTCTTGGAGCCCTTCTTAGGCGCTGGCTTGCTGGTTCAGGCATTGCTGCTGGGAAATAAGCTCTTCACAACAAAATAACTAATGCTTCTGTAACAGGTACCATTACATTGTGCCCAGCCCAAGCATGGATAATTCCCATTCAAAGGCCTAGATTTGGAGTTCGGCGGTAAAAGGGCTGTTAACACTCCGCAGGCTTTTTTTCTGGCCGCACCATAAAATTAACTCTGGTATCGAGAGTTCAAACAAATGCTGCGTTAGGCTCCAAAAAAGGAGCGTAGAGAATTTTTACCGCAAATGCAACTCTCGATACCAGAGTTGCTTACGGACGCGGCCGGCCTCAAAAACGTGCTCGTGCACGATTCTCCCATAGGAAACAATGGGACTGTTTGAGCTGAAAAAAAACCTAACACCTGCAAAAAAGCAGCGTTCAGCTCCTAACGCAGCCCCATTGTTTCCTATGGGGAAACACTTCCTACGTCTGCACCTAACACCCTAACATGTACCCCGAGTCTAAACACCCCTACCCTTACACTTATTAACCCCTAATCTGCTACCCCTAACACCGCCGACCCCTATATTATATTTATTAACCCCTAACCTGCCCCCCACAACGTCGCCGACACCTGCCTACACTTATTAACCCCTAATCTGCCTAGCGGACCTGAGCGCTACTATAATAAAGTTATTAACCCCTAATCCGCCTCACTAACCCTATCATAAATAGTATTAACCCCTAATCTGCCCTCCCTAACATCGCCGACACCTAACTTCAATTATTAACCCCTAATCTTCCGATCGGAGCTCACCGCTATTCTAATAAATGGATTAACCCCTAAAGCTAAGTCTAACCCTAACACTAACACCCCCCTAAGTTAAATATAATATTTATCTAACGAAATAAATTAACTCTTATTAAATAACTTATTCCTATTTAAAGCTAAATACTTACCTGTAAAATAAATCCTAATATAGCTACAATATAAATTATAATTATATTATAGCTATTTTAGGATTAATATTTATTTTACAGGCAACTTTGTAATTATTTTAACCAGGTACAATAGCTATTAAATAGTTAAGAACTATTTAATAGTTACCTAGTTAAAATAATAACAAATTTACCTGTAAAATAAATCCTAACCTAAGTTATAATTAAACCTAACACTACCCTATCAATAAAATAATTAAATAAACTACCTACAATTACCTACAATTAACCTAACACTACACTATCAATAAATTAATTAAACACAATTCCTACAAATAAATACAATTAAATAAACTAGCTAAAGTACAAAAAATAAAAAAGAACTAAGTTACAGAAAATAAAAAAATATTTACAAACATAAGAAAAATATTACAACAATTTTAAACTAATTACACCTACTCTAAGCCCCCTAATAAAATAACAAAGCCCCCCAAAATAAAAAATTCCCTACCCTATTCTAAATTAAAAAAGTTACAAGCTCTTTTACCTTACCAGCCCTGAACAGGGCCCTTTGCGGGGCATGCCCCAAGAATTTCATCTCTTTTGCCTGTAAAAAAAAACATACAATACCCCCCCTCCAACATTACAACCCACCACCCACATACCCCTAATCTAACCCAAACCCCCCTTAAATAAACCTAACACTAAGCCCCTGAAGATCTTCCTACCTTGTTGTTACGGTACCAACAGTGTACCAAGGGTTAATACCAGGGAACAACGTCCTGCATAGGGAATCAGCAATTCACAAACCAGCCAGTTTTCAGGTTTAAACAGAATATCTGCTTTATTTGAAGGCAGCACACAGATTTATACACCCTCGCTTCAGGTTACAAAGGGCATTGGTTTAACAGTAAAGCAAACATATGAACAATGCATCAAACAATTGTCTATTCACAGGTAAAACAGATTAACATATTAAGTTAATTAACTAGGGAAGAACGTTTACTCAGACAATCTGATGTTGGGCAGTCTAGTTAACATAATCACACAAGGACACAATCAGTTTACCCAGACAGACTCCTGAGACACAATCAGATCTTAAACATACATAGAATACATCTTATTACAGAATATAGGAACAGTTCTTATTAGCTATAAAGTCTTTTATGCCCACTTTGCTTATAGAGTCACAATTGCTCCCACAAGGGGCACTCACACCCTGTACCCATCCTGTATTTATGGATACAGGGTGACATAGACATAAGACAGAGGTATGAAAGTACATGGGGTGTCCAGCATATAAAATTCCATATTTCCATGCAGTCTCTGGGTATCCTTAAGCCCATGTACCTCCAGCCCAAAGAATGTTCCATAACAGGCCCTCCAATGTACAGTGGCGAGATTGGTTTTGTCACATCTCTCCCCTTTTCCAAACAGACTAACAGGGTATCTGACCTCCTGCCGGTCAGTGCCCTGGTTAGTCCAGCAACCCACCCATAAAACACAATTAGTAGTACAGCCCACCCACAATAAATGGTTACTACACCTGAGTACGGGGAAAACTTGTCCATGTCCAGGTGCCTCACCACAGCTGTGTGGGGGACTGGTACGCTGAATTGGTGGGTTGCGAGGTGGGCAGAGACCAGCTGTACTCTGCCCGGGTGCCAGCACTACCATGGAAGTAGCCTGGTGGGAGCCTGGTTGCTGGAGGGGAAGACCGACTGTCTCCCCTTCGGATACATAGCTGTGCTGCTGGAGGGGGAGACCAATCGTCTCCCCTTTGGCTAAACAGCCGTGTTGCTGGGGGACAGGACCATCAAACTCCTCTCCCTCTGGTTTGTCATGCTCGGCTGTCCAGGGTATATACTGTGGCATATACCACCAGAGCGCCTGGTAGGCATGTCAGTTTGCTGGGACAATCCATCTGTATTCCCGTTATGAGAGAGAATTCCTGTCCATACAAACAAGGGTTCAAATTCCTCAGTGCCCAGACCAGGGCCAAACAGTCCTTCAAAATCCCATCAGCTTCTTTACGAGTTTTCTGTACCTGCTCTTTATAGGTATCCACAATCCCTTCATACTGACATAGGGTGCCCTTGAGTTGCTGCACCTCACTATGAGCCAGCGTCAGCTTCTCCTCCAGTGTCACTAAGTTTGTCTTTAATGTTTCATGTTCCACTCTCAAGCTGGTGTTTTCTGCAGTCTGTCGGTGCAGCTTGTCTAGCAGAGATTCCTGTTCTAAACGTGCTTTTTCCTCTGCGCTCCTCTTCTCCTTCATCAGCGCATTGTAACGGGACCTCCACATATCAATAGCGGATAGAGATTTACTGAGCTCAGCGTCCTGGGGCTTAGCAGCAGGTGGGTCAGTCTCTGCTGCACGGATCTGGGCACGGGTAGTCACAGAGTTAACATCAGCGGGACCCATAGGAGCGTAGGCAGAAACAAGGGGGGCCAAGTCATTTCCAAGAAGAACATCAGCAGGTAAGTCCTTCTTGACCCCCACATTCACAGGTCTAGCGCCCACTCCCCAATCCAAATGTACCCTGGCAACAGGTAGGCTGAACACATCGCCCCCTGCTACCCTCACAGCCACAGTGTCTCCAGTGTACTGTTTCTCAGACACCAAGTTCTTTTGAAGCAAGGTCATGGTAGCACCAGTATCCCGTAGACCACTGACCTTCTTCCCATTCACTTTAACCAGTTGCCGGTTATTCCGGTGGGCAGCTTGCACAAGGTCTGTCTCATGTAGGATGCTCCAGCATTCTTGCGCCTCTACGTAGCGGGCCGCAGGCTGAGGATTACGTGGGATTCCGCCGGCGGGTCTTCTCCAGGACTGCGCTTGGTTCGCTGCGTTTAGGGGACACTCTGGTCTTTTGTGCCCTAGTTGCTTACATCTAAAGCACCGAATAGGTTGTGAGTAGCCCCGCGAATTGAACAGGGCTCTCTGAGGGTAGTTCGTGGCCGGAGGCCGTGTGGTATAGCGGTGCGCCGGGGTTTGGTAACTGGCAGCTGCTGGGGTGACTGGGGGTCTGTACTCCACTCTAGCAGGGGGCTTAGTGGTAGCCATGTCCAGTTTGCGGGCATCCGTATACTCATCTGCCAAGCGAGCCGCTTCCTGCAGGGTGGAGGGTTTACGGTCCCGAACCCACTCTCGAACTCCTGCGGGTAATTTGTCGAAGCAATGTTCCAACAGGAATAGCTGCAGCACCTCTTCCCCAGATATGGCTTGGCACCCCGCTATCCAGTGAGCTGCTGTGCGGTGCACCTTACATGCCCACTCAAGGTAGGAATCTCCAGCTAATTTAACAGTGTCTCTGAACCGTCTCCGGTATGCCTCCGGTGTAACCGCATACCTGGAGAGCAGAGCCTCTTTTACAGTATTATAATCCCTGACTTCCTCATCTGGAATGGCCCGAAAAGCCTCTCTGGCCCGGCCGGATAATTTTCCAGATAATATTGTGACCCAGTCCTCTGCGGGTACCTTGTGTAGTGCACATTGCCTCTCAAAATCCGCAAGGTACCCATCAATCTCTCCTTCTGTTTCCAGGAAGTTTTTAAAAGCTGCAAAATTTACTTTTCTCTTTTCCATCTTAGTCAGTATTGTAATAATCCCCCTCTTCCTGAGGTTACTGGCTTGTGTAGTTGCTCTTCTGGGCGATAAGGTTCATTCCGTCGCTGCCACCAATGTTACGGTACCAACAGTGTACCAAGGGTTAATACCAGGGAACAACGTCCTGCATAGGGAATCAGCAATTCACAAACCAGCCAGTTTTCAGGTTTAAACAGAATATCTGCTTTATTTGAAGGCAGCACACAGATTTATACACCCTCGCTTCAGGTTACAAAGGGCATTGGTTTAACAGTAAAGCAAACATATGAACAATGCATCAAACAATTGTCTATTCACAGGTAAAACAGATTAACATATTAAGTTAATTAACTAGGGAAGAACGTTTACTCAGACAATCTGATGTTGGGCAGTCTAGTTAACATAATCACACAAGGACACAATCAGTTTACCCAGACAGACTCCTGAGACACAATCAGATCTTAAACATACATAGAATACATCTTATTACAGAATATAGGAACAGTTCTTATTAGCTATAAAGTCTTTTATGCCCACTTTGCTTATAGAGTCACAATTGCTCCCACAAGGGGCACTCACACCCTGTACCCATCCTGTATTTATGGATACAGGGTGACATAGACATAAGACAGAGGTATGAAAGTACATGGGGTGTCCAGCATATAAAATTCCATATTTCCATGCAGTCTCTGGGTATCCTTAAGCCCATGTACCTCCAGCCCAAAGAATGTTCCATAACAGGCCCTCCAATGTACAGTGGCGAGATTGGTTTTGTCACACTTGTCTTCACCATCCAGGTATCACCTATCCGTCCTGGCCCCAAGATCTTTGTTACGGTTACCCTTAGTCTCGCTGAGAGATGGACCGCTTAGTAGCCTGGATCCCTATTGCTAAAGAGGGGAGAAGCTGCTTTCCATAGTATTCTATATGAGTCTCGAAAATATAGAATAATCTCCCTTAGCTGCAGTACAGCTAGGATACCCTTCTGCCCACAAAAACGAGTCAACGCTGCGATTGAGGGTCAAACAAGAACTCAGGACTGGGATGCCCAGCCTGCTTTTTATTAAGGTTACATGCACACAGGGCACTCCCAGGGGGAGAGGGGGGGAAGCACAAAATCCCCATCACACATTTAGATAGAGAGCACTGTCCTTTGACAGGCCACAATAGGATTACAGTACTTAAGATAACAAGTTTACAAGTTCATCTTATCAATTAGCAGTCTGGCTCCAGAGGTGATTAGACAATAGTTTCTAAAAGCTGAAAAAAAAAGAGTTAACTCTTTATGAAATGATACTTGTTACGGTTTTCTTGGAGCCCTTCTTAGGCGCTGGCTTGCTGGTTCAGGCATTGCTGCTAGGAAATAAGCTCTTCACAACAAAATAACTAATGCTTCTGTAACAGTGCTCCCTTTCTGTGGAACACTCTGGCAGACACGGTCTGACCCCTTTTCGGGGCAGACTAAGGCTGTCCAGACCGCTGGTTATGCGGGGCTGAGGTCGGTTTGTCTGGACAACCCGTCGGCGTTGCCATTCTGTTTCCCAGGTCTGTAAGTAATGGTGAAATTGAAGGGTTGCAACGATAAGCTCCAACGTAATAGCCTGCCGTTATCTCCAGAGACCCGGTTCAGCCACACCAACGGGTTATGGTCGGTGACCAGAGTGAACTCCTGACCATATAAATAGGGAGTCAATTTCTTTAATGCCCACACCAAAGCCAAACACTCCTTTTCGACCGCTGCATAGCTGACTTCGCGGGGCAGGAGCTTCCGGCTGATGTAGGCAACTGGATGCTCCCCTCCATCTTCGCCTACTTGGCTGAGGACGGCTCCCAGCCCGAACATGGAAGCATCTGTATGGACGATAAAACGTTTGTTAAGGGCTGGGGCCGCCAAGACAGGAGCGTTAATTAGAGCATTTTTGAGAGCCTGGAAAGCCGTTTCACAGTGGGGAGACCACAGGACCTGTCGAGGTAAGTTCTTCTTGGTCAAGTCAGTCAGGGGTTTGGCAAGTGTGCTGTAGTCTGGTACGAACCGTCTATAGTACCCTGCCGTGCCCAGGAAGGCTAGGACCTGAGTCTTAGTGATGGGGGTGGGCCAATTGGCGACAGCTTCTATTTTGGCCGGCTCTGGTCGCTGCTTTCCACACCCCACCCGGTGACCCAGGTACTGTACCTCGGCCATCCCAAAGTGGCATTTTTCTGGCTTCAGAGTCAGGCCAGCAGCCCGGATCTGATCCAGAACCATTCCCACATGAGCTAAGTGGTCCTCCCAGGACTCACTGTGGATCGCTATGTCGTCCAGGTAGGCGCAAGCAAAACTCTGGAAGCCATCCAGGAGCCTATCCACCAAGCGCTGGAATGTAGCTGGGGCATTCTTCATCCCAAACGGCATTACCCTAAACTGATATAAGCCGAATGGGGTGACGAATGCCGACTTGGGGATAGCCTCCGGGGCCAGGGGAATCTGCCAGTAACCTTTGCAGAGGTCAATAGTGGTCAGGTAATTTCCCCTGGCTATACGATCGAGTAGCTCGTCTACCCTGGGCATGGGGTAAGCGTCCGTCACGGTATTTTCATTGAGCCTCCGATAGTCTACGCAGAACCGGGTGGTCCCATCTTTCTTGGGCACCAAGACAACTGGGGAGGCCCAGGGACTATCGGAGGGCTCAATTACCCTGAGCTGGAGCATCTCATCGATCTCCTTCTTCATTCCTGTCCTAACTGCTTCGGGGATTCGGTACGGAGCCTGGCGCAAGGGAGCTTGTCCCGGAGTATCTACCTGGTGGGTGGTTAAAGTAGTGTACCCTGGCTTCGGGGAGAAGGTGAGGTGTTTGGACTGGAGGAGTTGGTTGAGCTGCTCCCTTTCAGTGGGGCTAAGTCGGTCCCCTATCTGAACCTGCGCCACTATACCTGTGGGGAGGCTCTTTTCTAATAGGTCTGGAATGGGTAAACTGTCGGGGTCTTCCTGAGGGGAACAACATACGGCCGTCACGTTCTCTGGTCGCTCAAAATATTCCTTGAGCATGTTTACATGGAATGTCTTTCTAAGATTGTTGTCGTGGCAGCTAGCTATCACATAAGTGGTGTCTCCCCTTTTCTCTACGATCTGGTAGGGACCCTGCCAGGACGCCTGCAATTTGTCTGTCTTCACCGGCTTAAGTACTAACACCTTTTGTCCTATGGTGAAGATTCTCTTTCGGGCCCCCCGATCGTACCATACTTTCTGTCTTCTCTGGGCCAACTGGAGATTAGCCCGCACGGATTTGGCTAATTGCTCCATTCGGTCCCTGAGTTCCAGCACGTATGGCACAATTGGGACACCGTCAGCCTCCATCTCTCCCTCCCAGTGCTCCCGGATCAGGTTTAGGGGTCCCCGTACCTTTCTTCCGTAGAGCAACTCGAAGGGAGAGAACCCTGTCGTTTCCTGGGGCACCTCCCGATAAGAAAATAGGAGGTGCGGCAGGAAGCGTTCCCAGTCTCGGTATTCCTGAGTGAACGTCTTGAGCATTTGCTTGAGGGTCCCATTGAACCTCTCACACAGCCCGTTCATCTGGGGGTGGTATGGGGAGCTCAGGAGGGACTTAATTTTGCAAACCTGCCAGAGTTGTTGGGTCAATTCAGCCGTAAATTGGGTGCCTCGGTCAGATAGGATTTCTTTTGGAAATCCTACCCGGGAGAACACCTGTACTAGTGCATTCGCTACCGTATCCGCTTGTATGTTGGATAGGGCGGCAGCCTCTGGGTACCTGGTAGCGTAGTCCACTACGGTAAGAATGTATCGCTTACCGGAGGGACTAGGGGTAGCCAGTGGTCCCACTAGGTCAATAGCAACCCGGCTGAAGGGTTCCTCTACAATGGGCATATTTACTAGCTGGGCTTTAGGGTGATCGCCTCGCCTTCCTACTCGTTGACACACATCGCAGGTGTTACAGTAAGTTCTAACGTCAGCGTGCACCCCTGGCCAAAAGAACGTGTGAGTAATGCGGTGTAGGGTACGGGTAACAGCTAGGTGGCCTGCTAAGGGGATGTCGTGGCCTATTTTGAGGATTTCTTGACGGTATTTGTGGGGCACTACCAGCTGTCGCCTACGCTGTCCCCTTTTCTCTGTCCAGCGGTATAGTTTCCCTTTTTCCCATAAGAATGTTTCGTTATCTGCCCCGCCCCCTCCGGTCTCTGCTCGTTCCCGGTACTTTTGTAAGGTCGGGTCAGTCTTAGACTCTGCCTCGAAAGCATCTGGGGTGTCCCAGGGTATGGGGCCTAACCTGTCAGGCAAGGTCGGGGTAGGTCTTACCTGTGTCTCCCGCACTGGTGAGAGCTCTCGCTCCGTCCGGGCTTGGGCCCGTGTAGTCACTGGGTCCGCCTCGTTGTTGCATACTGGAGCATAGGCAGAAGTCATGGGGCCCAAATCGTTGCCCAGTAGTACTTCGGCAGGTAAATTATCCATTAGGCCCACGTTCACAGCCCCCTTTCCCGCTCCCCAATCAAGATGCACTTTAGCTGTTGGAATTTTGTACACATCCCCCCCCGCCACTCTAACGGCCACAGTCTGTCCGGATCGCTTGTGCTCTGGCACCAAATGACTCTGTACCAGCGTGATAGTAGCCCATGTGTCTCGCAATCCCTCGGTAGATCGCCCCTCGAGCCATACCCTCTGCCGATGGTGCTGGCGGTTATCTGAGGCAGCATATACAGGGTCTGCCTCGTGAAGCGGCCCCACATATCCCTCCATAGGGGCCTCTTGGTTAACACAGAGGGTCCAGGCCGGACGATAGGACCCAGAGGGGTAATTGTAATTCCTGGGTGTCTGGTGCGTATTAAGGGGGCAGCTAGCCATGAAATGCCCTGGTTGCTTGCATCGGTGGCAAGTCGGTCTGGGACGCTCAGAGCTGTTATTGGGTGGTCCTGAGTGTCGGACGGGCCCTGTGGGCACCGGGGCTCGGAATTCAGCACGAGGGGGTGCACGGTAAACCTCTCTGGGTTCGACCCGTGCTGGAGCTCGGTAGTTCATGGGTTCGTGAAGACGGGAGTCATAATGTTCATCGGCCAATTTGGCTGCTTCTTCTAAGGTAGAAGGCCGCCTGTCTCGCAGCCATTCCTTCCCTTGCTGTTCCATGCCATTATAAAAATGTTCTAAGAGAAACAATTGTAAAATTTCCTCCCCAGTCACCGCTTTACTTCCGCTCAGCCAGTGATTTGCCGCTCTCCGCATTCGGTGCGCCCATTCCATATGGGTATCGTTAGGCTTCTTTTCCGTGCCCCGAAACTGTCGGCGATACGTGTCCGGAGTTACAGCGTACCGTCGCAACAGTGTCTCCTTAACTAGCTCATACTGTGTCACTTCCTCAGCACCCAGAGTACGAAAGGCTTCCAGGGCTCGCCCGGATAGTTTCCCAGACAATATCATGGGCCACTCTCTGTTGGGAATCTGGTGCAGGGCACATTGCCTTTCGAAGTCCGCCAAATATTCATCAATCCCTGTCTCGCTCTCTAGGAAGGGTCGAAATGCCGCATAGGGTATCTTAGGCCTCCCAGCATTTTCGACAGGGATGATTACCTGCGGGGCTTCAGCATTGCGGTGTGCGTTCGCTAGGTTGAGTTCGTGGGCTCGAGTCTCTCGTATATCCTCGTCCGCCTCCGCCATCAACTGCTGTACCAATTCCATGGAGGGGTTCGGCCCGTATAATGAGAGCCTTTCCCGAACAATCCTGGTTTTTTCGTCACTAATCGTGGTCGGTGTTTCCGCCATTGTGAAGCTCTGATCCAGTTCGGTCAATTCTGCGATCAGCTCTCTCCTCGGCCGGTTGCTGGCGTACCCCCCTCTGCTTTCAAGTAAATCCTTTAGGGTTGTACTCTTCAATTTTTCGTAAGCGCTCTCCATCCGTTCTGTACCTCTCCTAGGAAATCCAGGAAAATCCCGCCGCTGCCGCCAAATGTTACGGTTACCCTTAGTCTCGCTGAGAGATGGACCGCTTAGTAGCCTGGATCCCTATTGCTAAAGAGGGGAGAAGCTGCTTTCCATAGTATTCTATATGAGTCTCGAAAATATAGAATAATCTCCCTTAGCTGCAGTACAGCTAGGATACCCTTCTGCCCACAAAAACGAGTCAACGCTGCGATTGAGGGTCAAACAAGAACTCAGGACTGGGATGCCCAGCCTGCTTTTTATTAAGGTTACATGCACACAGGGCACTCCCAGGGGGAGAGGGGGGGAAGCACAAAATCCCCATCACACATTTAGATAGAGAGCACTGTCCTTTGACAGGCCACAATAGGATTACAGTACTTAAGATAACAAGTTTACAAGTTCATCTTATCAATTAGCAGTCTGGCTCCAGAGGTGATTAGGCAATAGTTTCTAAAAGCTGAAAAAAAAAGAGTTAACTCTTTATGAAATGATACTTGTTACGGTTTTCTTGGAGCCCTTCTTAGGCGCTGGCTTGCTGGTTCAGGCATTGCTGCTAGGAAATAAGCTCTTCACAACAAAATAACTAATGCTTCTGTAACAATCTTCATCCAACCCAAGCGGGGGTTGGCGATCCATAATCCGGTCCAGAAGAGGCTCCAAAGTCTTCCTCCTATCCGGCAAGAAGAGGACATCCGGACCGGCAAACATCTTCTCCAAGCGGCATCTTCGATCTTCTTCCATCCGGAGCGAAGCGGCAGGATCCTGAAGACCTCCAGCGCGGAACATCCATCCGGACCGACGACTGAACGACGAATGACTGTTCCTTTAAGGGACGTCATCCAAGATGGCGTCCCTCGAATTCCGATTGGCTGATAGGATTCTATCAGCCAATCGGAATTAAGGTAGGAATTTTCTGATTGGCTGATGGAATCAGCCAATCAGAATCAAGTTCAATCCGATTGGCTGATCCAATCAGCCAATCAGATTGAGCTCGCATTCTATTGGCTGTTCCGATCAGCCAATAGAATGCGAGCTCAATCTGATTGGCTGATTGGATCGGCCAATCGGATTGAACTAGATTCTGATTGGCTGATTCCATCAGCCAATCAGAAAATTCCTACCTTAATTCCGATTGGCTGATAGAATCCTATCAGCCAATCGGAATTCGAGGGACGCCATCTTGGATGACGTCCCTTAAAGGAACAGTCATTCGTCGTTCAGTCGTCGGTCCGGATGGATGTTCCGCGCTGGAGGTCTTCAGGATCCTGCCGCTTCGCTCCGGATGGAAGAAGATCGAAGATGCCGCTTGGAGAAGATGTTTGCCGGTCCGGATGTCCTCTTCTTGCCGGATAGGAGGAAGACTTTGGAGCCTCTTCTGGACCGGATTATGGATCGCCAACCCCCGCTTGGGTTGGATGAAGATCTTGGAGCCAGGACGGATCGGTGATACCTGGATGGTGAAGACAAGGTAGGAAGATCTTCAGGGGCTTAGTGTTAGGTTTATTTAAGGGGGGTTTGGGTTAGATTAGGGGTATGTGGGTGGTGGGTTGTAATGTTGGGGGGGGGTATTGTATTTTTTTTTTTTACAGGCAAAAGAGCTGAAATTCTTGGGGCATGCCCCGCAAAGGGCCCTGTTCAGGGCTGGTAAGGTAAAAGAGCTTGTAACTTTTTTAATTTAGAATAGGGTAGGGAATTTTTTATTTTGGGGGGCTTTGTTATTTTATTAGGGGGCTTAGAGTAGGTGTAATTAGTTTAAAATTGTTGTAATATTTTTCTTATGTTTGTAAATATTTTTTTATTTTTTGTAACTTAGTTCTTTTTTATTTTTTGTACTTTAGATAGTTTATTTAATTGTATTTATTTGTAGCAATTGTGTTTAATTTATTTATTGATAGTGTAGTGTTAGGTTAATTGTAGGTAATTGTAGGTAGTTTATTTAATTATTTTATTGATAGGGTAGTGTTAGGTTTAATTATATCTTAGGTTAGGATTTATTTTACAGGTAAATTTGTTATTATTTTAACTAGGTAACTATTAAATAGTTCTTAACTATTTAATAGCTATTGTACCTGGTTAAAATAAATACAAAGTTACCTGTAAAATAAATATAAATCCTAAAATAGCTATAATATAATTATAATTTATATTGTAGCTATATTAGGATTTATTTTACAGGTAAGTATTTAGCTTTAAATAGGAATAATTTATTTAATAAGAGTTAATTTATTTCGTTAGATGTAAATTATATTTAACTTAGGGGGGTGTTAGTGTTAGGGTTAGACTTAGCTTTAGGGGTTAATACATTTATTAGAATAGCGGTGAGGTCCGCTCGGCAGATTAGGGGTTAATAATTGAAGTTAGGTGTCGGCGATGTTAGGGAGGGCAGATTAGGGGTTAATACTATTTATGATAGGGTTAGTGATGCGGATTAGGGGTTAATAACTTTATTATAGTAGCGCTCAGGTCCGCTCGGCAGATTAGGGGTTAATAAGTGTAGGCAGGTGTCGGCGACGTTGAGGGGGGCAGATTAGGGGTTAATAAATATAATATAGGGGTCGGCGGTGTTAGGGGTAGCAGATTAGGGGTACATAGGGAGAATGTAGGTGGCGGCGCTTTGCGGTCGGAAGATTAGGGGTTAATTATTTTAAGTAGCTGGCGGCGACGTTGTGGGGGGCAGGTTAGGGGTTAATAAATGTAATACAGGGGTCGGCGGGGTTAGGGGCAGCAGATTAGGGGTACATAAGTATAACGTAGGTGGCGGTCGGCAGATTAGGGGTTAAAAGTTTTAATCGAGTGGCGGCGATGTGGGGGGAGCTCGGTTTAGGGGTACATAGGTAGTTTATGGGTGTTAGTGTACTTTAGGGTACAGTAGTTAAGAGCTTTATGAACCGGCGTTAGCCAGAAAGCTCTTAACTCCTGCTATTTTCAGGCGGCTGGAGTTTTGTCGTTAGAGCTCTAACGCTCACTTCAGAAACGACTCTAAATAGCGGCGTTAGAAAGATCCCATTGAAAAGATAGGATACGCAAATGGCGTAGGGGGATCTGCGGTATGGAAAAGTCTCGGCTGAAAAGTGAGCGTTAGACCCTTTAATCACTGACTCCAAATACCAGCGGGCGCCCAAAACCAGCGTTAGGAGCCTCTAACGCTGGTTTTGACGGCTACCGCCGAACTCCAAATCTAGGCCTTAGACTTTCCAAGAAAAAAAATCCTCTCTTAATTGCTTGGGCCTAAGGTTGGCTTGTACCAACCTTTTAAACATAGTGTTACCCTTACTGTATGAAGTCAGAGGTAGCTGACCACAATCACAAAATTTATAACAATCAGAATGCTATCTGTTAAGAATTAACTTTGGATCCCAGTATAGTCCCTAATTATCTAAAAGAAAATACATTTAAACAGTTTGTGTCATCAAAGATCTGGGAATAAACAATTGCACACTTGCTTATAAGGCCAAATCTTATCAGTGACTAGTGTTAGTCTATCAGTAACTAGTGTTAGTCTATCAGTGACTAGTGTTAGTCTATCAGTAACTAGTGTTAGTCTATCAGTAACTAGTGTTAGTCTATCAGTAACTAGTGTTAGTCTATCAGTGACTAGTGACTGACGTTAGTCTATCAGTGACTAGTGTTAGTCTATCAGTGACTAGTGTTAGTCTATCAGTGACTAGTGTTAGTCTATCAGTAACTAGTGTTAGTCTATCAGTAACTAGTGTTAGTCTATCAGTAACTAGTGACTGACGTTAGTCTATCAGTAACTAGTGTTAGTCTATCAGTAACTAGTGTTAGTCTATCAGTGACTAGTGTTAGTCTATCAGTAACTAGTGTTAGTCTATCAGTAACTAGTGTTAGTCTATCAGTAACTAGTGTTAGTCTATCAGTGACTAGTGACTGACGTTAGTCTATCAGTGACTAGTGTTAGTCTATCAGTGACTAGTGTTAGTCTATCAGTAACTAGTGTTAGTCTATCAGTAACTAGTGTTAGTCTATCAGTAACTAGTGACTGACGTTAGTCTATCAGTAACTAGTGTTAGTCTATCAGTAACTAGTGTTAGTCTATCAGTGACTAGTGTTAGTCTATCAGTAACTAGTGACTGACGTTAGTCTATCAGTAACTAGTGTTAGTCTATCAGTAACTAGTGACTGACGTTAGTCTATCAGTAACTAGTGTTAGTCTATCAGTGACTAGTGTTAGTCTATCAGTAACTAGTGACTGACGTTAGTCTATCAGTAACTAGTGTTAGTCTATCAGTAACTAGTGTTAGTCTATCAGTAACTAGTGTTAGTCTATCAGTAACTAGTGACTGACGTTAGTCTATCAGTGACTAGTGTTAGTCTATTAGTGACTAGTGTTAGTCTATCAGTGACTAGTGTTAGTCTATCAGTAACTAGTGTTAGTCTATCAGTAACTAGTGTTAGTCTATCAGTGACTAGTGTTAGTCTATCAGTGACTAGTGTTAGTCTATCAGTAACTAGTGACTGACGTTAGTCTATCAGTAACTAGTGTTAGTCTATCAGTAACTAGTGACTGACGTTAGTCTATCAGTAACTAGTGTTAGTCTATCAGTGACTAGTGTTAGTCTATCAGTAACTAGTGTTAGTCTATCAGTAACTAGTGTTAGTCTATCAGTGACTGACGTTAGTCTATCAGTGACTAGTGTTAGTCTATCAGTAACTAGTGTTAGTCTATCAGTGACTAGTGTTAGTCTATCAGTAACTAGTGTTAGTCTATCAGTAACTAGTGTTAGTCTATCAGTGACTAGTGTTAGTCTATCAGTAACTAGTGTTAGTCTATCAGTAACTAGTGTTAGTCTATCAGTGACTAGTGTTAGTCTATCAGTGACTAGTGACTGACGTTAGTCTATCAGTGACTAGTGTTAGTCTATCAGTAACTAGTGTTAGTCTATCAGTAACTAGTGTTAGTCTATCAGTAACTAGTGTTAGTCTATCAGTGACTAGTGTTAGTCTATCAGTGACTAGTGACTGACGTTAGTCTATCAGTGACTAGTGTTAGTCTATCAGTAACTAGTGTTAGTCTATCAGTAACTAGTGTTAGTCTATCAGTGACTAGTGTTAGTCTATCAGTAACTAGTGTTAGTCTATCAGTAACTGACGTTAGTCTATCAGTAACTAGTGTTAGTCTATCAGTAACTAGTGACTGACGTTAGTCTATCAGTGACTAGTGTTAGTCTATCAGTGACTAGTGTTAGTCTATCAGTGACTAGTGTTAGTCTATCAGTGACTAGTGTTAGTCTATCAGTAACTAGTGTTAGTCTATCAGTGACTAGTGTTAGTCTATCAGTGACTAGTGTTAGTCTATCAGTAACTAGTGTTAGTCTATCAGTGACTAGTGTTAGTCTATCAGTAACTAGTGTTAGTCTATCAGTGACTAGTGTTAGTCTATCAGTAACTAGTGTTAGTCTATCAGTGACTAGTGTTAGTCTATCAGTAACTAGTGTTAGTCTATCAGTGACTAGTGTTAGTCTATCAGTAACTAGTGTTAGTCTATCAGTGACTAGTGTTAGTCTATCAGTAACTAGTGTTAGTCTATCAGTGACTAGTGTTAGTCTATCAGTAACTAGTGTTAGTCTATCAGTAACTAGTGTTAGTCTATCAGTGACTAGTGTTAGTCTATCAGTGACTAGTGTTAGTCTATCAGTGACTAGTGTTAGTCTATCAGTAACTAGTGTTAGTCTATCAGTGACTAGTGTTAGTCTATCAGTAACTAGTGTTAGTCTATCAGTGACTAGTGTTAGTCTATCAGTACTAGTGTTAGTCTATCAGTAACTAGTGTTAGTCTATCAGTGACTAGTGTTAGTCTATCAGTAACTAGTGTTAGTCTATCAGTGACTAGTGTTAGTCTATCAGTAACTAGTGTTAGTCTATCAGTGACTAGTGTTAGTCTATCAGTAACTAGTGTTAGTCTATCAGTAACTAGTGTTAGTCTATCAGTGACTAGTGTTAGTCTATCAGTGACTAGTGTTAGTCTATCAGTAACTAGTGTTAGTCTATCAGTGACTAGTGTTAGTCTATCAGTGACTGACGTTAGTCTATCAGTAACTAGTGTTAGTCTATCAGTAACTAGTGACTGACGTTAGTCTATCAGTAACTAGTGTTAGTCTATCAGTGACTAGTGTTAGTCTATCAGTGACTAGTGTTAGTCTATCAGTGACTAGTGTTAGTCTATCAGTGACTAGTGTTAGTCTATCAGTAACTAGTGCTGTTAGTCTATCAGTGACTAGTGTTAGTCTATCAGTGACTAGTGTTAGTCTATCAGACTAGGTTAGTCTATCAGTGACTAGTGTTAGTCTATCAGTGACTAGTGTTAGTCCTATCAGTGACTAGTGTTAGTCTATCAGTGACTAGTGTTAGTCTATCAGTGACTAGTGTTAGTCTATCAGTACTAGTGTTAGTCTATCAGTGACTAGTGTTAGTCTATCAGTGACTAGTGTTAGTCTATCAGTAACTAGTGTTAGTCTATCAGTAACTAGTGTTAGTCTATCAGTGACTAGTGTTAGTCTATCAGTGACTAGTGTTAGTCTATCAGTGACTAGTGTTAGTCTATCAGTGACTAGTGTTAGTCTATCAGTAACTAGTGTTAGTCTATCAGTGACTAGTGTTAGTCTATCAGTAACTAGTGTTAGTCTATCAGTGACTAGTGTTAGTCTATCAGTGACTAGTGTTAGTCTATCAGTAACTAGTGTTAGTCTATCAGTGACTAGTGTTAGTCTATCAGTAACTAGTGTTAGTCTATCAGTGACTAGTGTTAGTCTATCAGTAACTAGTGTTAGTCTATCAGTGACTAGTGTTAGTCTATCAGTGACTAGTGTTAGTCTATCAGTGACTAGTGTTAGTCTATCAGTGACTAGTGTTAGTCTATCAGTGACTAGTGTTAGTCTATCAGTGACTAGTGTTAGTCTATCAGTAACTAGTGTTAGTCTATCAGTGACTAGTGTTAGTCTATCAGTGACTAGTGTTAGTCTATCAGTGACTAGTGTTAGTCTATCAGTAACTAGTGTTAGTCTATCAGTGACTAGTGTTAGTCTATCAGTGACTAGTGTTAGTCTATCAGTGACTAGTGTTAGTCTATCAGTGACTAGTGTTAGTCTATCAGTGACTAGTGTTAGTCTATCAGTAACTAGTGTTAGTCTATCAGTGACTAGTGTTAGTCTATCAGTGACTAGTGTTAGTCTATCAGTGACTAGTGTTAGTCTATCAGTGACTAGTGTTAGTCTATCAGTGACTAGTGTTAGTCTATCAGTGACTAGTGTTAGTCTATCAGTAACTAGTGTTAGTCTATCAGTGACTAGTGTTAGTCTATCAGTAACTAGTGTTAGTCTATCAGTGACTAGTGTTAGTCTATCAGTAACTAGTGTTAGTCTATCAGTGACTAGTGTTAGTCTATCAGTGACTAGTGTTAGTCTATCAGTAACTAGTGTTAGTCTATCAGTGACTAGTGTTAGTCTATCAGTGACTAGTGTTAGTCTATCAGTGACTAGTGTTAGTCTATCAGTGACTAGTGTTAGTCTATCAGTGACTAGTGACTGACGTTAGTCTATCAGTAACTAGTGTTAGTCTATCAGTAACTAGTGTTAGTCTATCAGTGACTAGTGTTAGTCTATCAGTGACTAGTGTTAGTCTATCAGTAACTAGTGTTAGTCTATCAGTGACTAGTGTTAGTCTATCAGTGACTAGTGTTAGTCTATCAGTGACTAGTGTTAGTCTATCAGTGACTAGTGTTAGTCTATCAGTGACTAGTGTTAGTCTATCAGTGACTAGTGTTAGTCTATCAGTAACTAGTGTTAGTCTATCAGTGACTAGTGTTAGTCTATCAGTAACTAGTGTTAGTCTATCAGTAACTAGTGTTAGTCTATCAGTAACTAGTGTTAGTCTATCAGTGACTAGTGTTAGTCTATCAGTGACTAGTGACTGACGTTAGTCTATCAGTAACTAGTGTTAGTCTATCAGTGACTAGTGTTAGTCTATCAGTGACTAGTGTTAGTCTATCAGTAACTAGTGTTAGTCTATCAGTGACTAGTGTTAGTCTATCAGTAACTAGTGTTAGTCTATCAGTGACTAGTGTTAGTCTATCAGTGACTAGTGTTAGTCTATCAGTAACTAGTGTTAGTCTATCAGTGACTAGTGTTAGTCTATCAGTGACTAGTGTTAGTCTATCAGTGACTAGTGTTAGTCTATCAGTAACTAGTGTTAGTCTATCAGTGACTAGTGTTAGTCTATCAGTGACTAGTGTTAGTCTATCAGTGACTAGTGTTAGTCTATCAGTGACTAGTGACTGACGTTAGTCTATCAGTAACTAGTGTTAGTCTATA